>NW_007731053.1:0-39380 GCF_000696425.1 Galeopterus variegatus | reverse complement strand
TGCCCACAAAATCCTGCTGTGCACTCTCGTCAGACCCATGGCTTTAGAGTTATCTACACTTGCACATACCCAGGACACAGGAGGCATTGAGTGCTCAAAATACAAGTGTTAGAATCCCAGGTGGCTGCAAGTCTGTGATGAGAAACCCCAGCCAAGACCCTGGAGAAGCATCTCAATGTCCTGTGTCCCTCACCCAGAGATACTTTGTCCACCATGTGCAGGGAAAAGGACACACACACATGCACACACACGCACATGCACACACACACGCGCGCACACATCAATAATAGGATGGATGAATCTCAAAATAATTATGCTGAGCAAAATAGGCCAGACAAAAAATGAGTGCATATGATATGATTCCATTTATAAAACTTATAGAAAATGCAAGCTGATCTATAGTGACAGAAGCTGATCACTGTTTGCTGGGAGACAAGAAGCAGGGAGGAGGGATGGAATACAAAAGGACACAGGAAACTTTTTGGGGTGATGGGTCTGTTCATTATCCTGATTATGGTGGTGGTTTCACAGGTGTATACATATGTCAAGACGCATCACATTGTACACTTAAATGTGTGCAGTTTATTGTATGTTTGTTGTGTCTCAACAAAGCTGGGGGGCGGGGGGGATGGGGATCCTGATATAAAAAGAGCTCAAATACCAAGGTCAAGGTTTGGATCCCCATGCTGCCCAGTCACCAAAAACTCAAAACAAGTGAAAAATAGCTCTGTTCTCTTAGCATAGCCCATGAGTGAGAGTGGTTCCCAAAAAAGGTAGCTCCAGACTGTGCTAACTGTAGAGGAAAGCAAGACAGAAAGACCCTGAAGAAAAAGACCAAATCCTCCAACTGCTCTTCCTCCTCTTCTCCCTCTTGCTTTCTCTTTCCCTCCCATGGAGGTGGCAGCGTGGCCAGGGGCTCAGAGGCAGCAGGTCCCAGGACGAGGCACACGGCCAGGGCCCCGGAAGTCACAGTGGGCTGACGTGGTGGGGGCAGAGCGGGTACCCAGGGGTAGTTGGCATTTCCATGACTGAGCAAAAAAATAAGTAAATTGAGGTTAATTGGAGCCAGGTTTCTCACTGTTGGAGAAGGGATTTGCAAATATGGAAAAGGAAAAAATAATAGAAAGAATCCTGAGATGATAGATTGTAACTGGAAGTGTCGATGTAAACTTGTGGTCAGATAGATAAATAGATGGATAGATGGATGGATGGATGGATGGATGGATGGATGGATGGATGGATAGATGTGTGTGTCTACATGTATATATACATATAAATATATAACCCACGGTGGGTATTCGTATACCTATATACACACATACAAAATTCTATCTCTGTCTGCCAAGAGGGCCTAGAAAACTGTCACACCCCAGGAGGAAGGAACGTCAAGAGTTTGGTTTCTAAATACCTCCCTCCACTAAAAGGTACCAGGGCTTCTTGGAGAAAGGGCTGATTCCAGGGCTGGGGCAGAGAAAGTACAAGACAGGGGTGGAATATCTTGTTATTCCATAAAATTATTTGTCATGCTTTATGTCAATGAGTGGTGTAGACCGGTCAAAAGGACACAGGAGCCAACTTGAATGGGCTCACTAGCCAAATCTGGGACAATTGAGCACCAAAATAAGTAATGATATTAATGGATTACAATCCGTTGTCTGTAATGACTTCAATAGATAGGTAGGTAGGTAAATAAATAAGTTAATCAGAAGAAGTTGAGAGATATTCCAAGGCAGTGACAAGGTCATGTTCCTCATCGAACCTCAGCCCATACCCTGATATTGATTGGTGTAGCCTTGTGTCTTAGTCCACTTTCTTCACTTATAACAGAACACTTGAAACTGGGTAATTCATGAAGAAATGAAATTTATTTCTTACAGTTCCATAGCTCAGCATCTGTTGAGAACCTTCGTCTTGGTGAGGACTCTCCACAGGGTCCTGAGGCAGTGCAGGGCATCACACGGCAAGAGGGCTGAGCGTGCTCATGAGCTAGCTCAGGTCTCCCTTCCAGTTTTACTCTAGGATAACCCACTAATCCATCAATCCATTTATCCATGAATGGATTAATCCACTTATGAGAGCAGAGCACTCGTGATAACCTCCTGAAGACCCCACCTCTCAAGACTGCCACGCTGAGGATTAAGCTTCAACATGAGTCTTGAAGGCGACATTCAAACCATAGCACCTTGGAGTATCTCCCCACCAAATGCTTCTCAATCAAAGGGGGAAATGGTGAGTCTGCAATGCAAAAGTCTCCACCTCTCAAGACTGCCACGCTGAGGATTAAGCTTCAACATGAGTCTTGAAGGCGACATTCGAACCATAGCACCTTGGAGTATCTCCCCACCAAATGCTTCTCAATCAAAGGGGGAAATGGTGAGTCTGCAATGCAAAAGTCCGGCAGACACCTTGTCCAGGCAGCTGATCGGGGATCACATCGCCAGTGGTGTGAGGGTAGACATCATGTGTCCCCTGATGAGATTCACTGAGAGGAGACCAGACCCATTTCTGTGGTTGTCCTGTCAAAATGCATGGCCTGAGTCTAGGCTTGAGGAAGCACCAGACGAATCCAGTGAGAGATTGTGCAAGCATTATAAATTGTCCAGGTCAAAAAAGCCATTTCTGTGGTTGTCCTGTCAAAATGCATGGCCTGAGTCTAGGCTTGAGGAAGCACCAGAGGAATCCAGTGAGAGATTGTGCAAGCATTATAAATTGTCCAGGTCAAAAAAGGACAGGGAAAGACTGAGGAACTGTTCCATATGGAAAGGAACTAAAGAAGCATGACAACCAAGAGCAACACGTGATCTGGACTGGATCTTGAACCAAACAAGAAGAAGAAACAATGATGGCACCGTTGGCAAATTTTGAACGAGGTCTGTGAGGCGGATGGTCGTGTGGCATCAATGTCACTTCCTGATTTGGAGGGTTTGTGGTTATGATATAGGAGAATGTCCTTTATTTGGGGAAGTACATACTAAAGTATTAGGGGTGTGGGTATCAGGTCTGCAACTTGTTCTCAAATAGTTTAGAAAAAGAATAACAATAATGGGTAGATGGGTCCATAGAGAAAAAACATACCGGAGCAAAGGAGGTCAAATGTTAACAGCAGAATGTGGGTAAAGGAATAATGGGAGTTCTTTATACTCTTCTTGCAACATTCCTGTGAGCTTGGAAGTATTTCAAAATAAATTATACCAATTATTTATAAAACCACAAAGTGCTGAGGTTGCTATCCGTGCCCCCCAGACTCTTGATAAAGGGAAGGGAACACTTCTTCACTGTTTGAGCAGAGCCTCTAGAAAGTTCCAGCCATGATCCACTTCAGTGAACCAAGTACATCCCCCCCTTCTGCTGACCACTGCAAAAATCCAAAGCAAAATAAGATGAATTCTAAAATCTCTCAGGAGAATAAATGAGAAACTGGCAGTGCTTTGGTACGATGCTATGAAGTAACCCTTTGTTTACAATCTCAAAAGAAAACAACGGATTCAGAAATAGAAAGCGTTTAAAATTTTAAAATTAAGTGCCTCTGGCAAGCATCTATCTGACTACAAGTTTACATCAAGTGCCTCTGGAGATCAGGGTGGTAGAAGAGCCTAAAGAGCCTAAAGAGCTCATTCTTAGGAGCCAGACAGTCCCGGGTTCAAATCCAGACTCTTCCACTTTCTGGCTGTGGCTTCGGCACGTTACTCAACCCTTCCAAGCCTTGGTCTCTCCCCCTGCAAGGTGCAGACAATGACAGCTACTTCCTGTGGTTCTGTGAGGCTTGCTGAGATGTCACAGGCAAAGCATCCCATATTTGGGAGACCTCAGTGTATTAGTCTGTTTTGCTGTCGCTCATAAGAAAATACCAGAAACTGTGTAATTTATAAAAAAATAAAATTTATTTCTTACAGTTTGGGATGCCAGGAAGTCCAAGGTCTGGTGGCACGTCTGGGGAGGGCCTTCTCGGTGGGGGCTCTATACAGAGTCCTGTGGCAGTGCGGGGTGTCGCATAACAAGGGCTCACTCACTCTCCTCATAAAGCCACCAGTCCACACTCATGATGAACGCTTCACACCATGAATGGATGAATCCACTCATGAGAGCTCAGTCCTCACAATCCAATCACCTCCTAAAGCCCCCACCTTTCCTACTGCCACACTGGGGATCAATCTTCCACATGAGCTCTGGAGAGGACACACATTAACCCATGTCACTCAATGTATAACTGTTTCCTTGTTTCCTGTAAAACACCTTCGAGTCCCACCCACATCCCTGGGCCATACTTTCAGAACCTCCTAACAGAGAATAAAACACTTTACCAGCTTCATTTGGGTCTCTCCAAGCCCAGGACTCCTGTGATCTCTTTCTTTCATCCTAATGACATTTTTTCTTCCTGCCTTTATTTCAGCCAGACATCCCTTAATCTCACGGTACAAAGTCCAGACAACATTTCTGACATGTCCAGATGTATTCTTTTCCCTTTAAGGCATGTCTCTCCACTTCTCATGGCTTATAAGCCAGGAGAAATAAGAGGAAAAATGTCAGTCTGTCTTAGCCTGTCTACAAAGAGAAGCAACGCGGTAAGCAATTGAACTGAGATAAATTTTCGAAGGACTGAACTTAATAACAAAAAGCCAAATGAATCTCAAGGAGTGTAGACACAAGACGCAGGGGTCCTGCTTGGGTCCTTGTCTCTCAGAAACTGGTTTATTCTGAGAAGAACGTGTCATCTTTTGAAAGCCAGCCTGATGTCAGGGTCAGGGATCACTCTTGCTCCTGCCTCCCACCGTTTTTCACAGCCGGTGGGTGCATCGCACAGAAGCTACCGCTTCAGAACAAGCCCCGGGATCATCTCATACCTAATCCTTTACCCTCGTGTCTGCCGGAATGGGAGAGAAAGGAGGGAAGGACGGCCCCGCTGCGGTTTCAGGCTTCACACGAATTGCTTCAAACCCGGGGAGGACGAAAAAGAAAGGGCCAAGGAAACAAATGGCCTAGAGATGCCCTCATTGTATTCAGCTCCAACTTCCTATCCTGAAACCAGGCCAAGTTCCAAATACGCTCCTTAAAGACCATCCCAGCATTAGGGATGTTCCTCTAGTTTTCCTCTGGAAAACAGAACTATGAAATAGTGCTGGTTTGGAAAAAAATGCATTTTTTTTTTGTATTCTGTATTTCTTTTTTTGTATTTTGTATTTATATATTTTCCAAGAAATACATAATCATAGTAGAAATTTTAGTAGATACAGATAAGCCAAAAATAGGAGTGGAGGGAAGAAAGGAAAATCATCTCTAATCCTACTGATATGTACACTTTTCCTTTCTCCAAAAATAGGGTGATCTTGTACATGATCTTTTGCAGCCTGCACTTTTCATTTAACAGATGCTTTTCATAAAGCATCGCCCCTTGCCGCTAAGAATTTTCCAAACTGTCCCTCTCAAAGGTTGTATTACATTCCTTAGGATCAAAGTTTATGTAACTAAGTCTCTGGTGAATATTTAGGTTCACTTAATGTGGAGTGAATATCCCCACATTTTACTACAAGCACACCTCGGAGGTATCACAGGTTTGTTACTGCAGTAAAGAGAATTTCACAATAAAGCCAGTCACACAATTATTTTTGGTTTCCCAGTGCATATAAAAGTTATGTTCGCAGTACACTTTAGTCTATTAAGTGTGCAATAGCATTATGTCTAAAGAAACAATGTACATACCTTAATTAAAAAATACTTCATTGCTAAAAAACGTTAACGATCATCTGAGCCTTCAGTGAGTTGTAATCCTTTTGCTGCTGGAGGGTCTTGCCTCGATGTTGATGGCTGCTGGCTGATCAGGGTGCTGGTTGCTGAAGGCTGGGGTGACTGTGGCAATTTCTTAAAATAAGACAATGACATTTGCTGCATCAATTGACTCTTCCTTTCAAGAAAGGTTTTTCTGCAGCATGTAATGCTGTTTGAGAGCATTCGTTCAACAAAATAACTTCTTTCAAAACTAGAGCCAATGCTCTCAAACCCTGCTGCTGCTTTTTCAACTAAGTTTATGTAATACTCAATCCTTTGTTGTCATTTCAACAATGTTCACAGCATCTTCACCAGAAATAGATTCCATCTCAAGAAATGACTTTCTCACTCATCCGTAAGAAGTAACTTTGCATCTGTTAGTTTTATCATGAAACTGCAGCAGTTCAGTCCCATCTTCAGGCTCCACTTCAGTTGCAGTTCTCTTGCTGTTTCCACCACATCTGCAGTTACTTCCTCCACTGAAGTCTTCAACCCCTCAAAGTCATCCATGAGGGTTGGAATCAACTTCTTCCAGCTCCTGTCAGTGTTGATATTTTGACCTCCTCCCATGAATCGCAACTGTTCTTAATGGCATCAAGAATGGTGAATCCTTTCCAGGAGGTTTTCAATTTGCTTTGCCACATCCATCAGAGGAATCACTATCTACGGCAGCTATAGCCTTAGAAAATGTATTTCTTAAATAACGGGGCTTGAAAGCAGAAATGACTCCTTGATCCATGGGCTGCAGAACGGATGTTGTGTTAGCAGGCATGAAAACAACATTAATCTCCTTGTACAGCTCCATCCGAGCGCTTGTGAGACTGGGTGCATAGTCAATGAGCAGTATATTTTGAAAGGAATCTGTTTTTCTGAGCAGTAGGTCTCAACAGTGGGTTTAAAATAGACAGTAAACCACGCTGTAGACAGATGTGCTGTCATCCAGGCTTCGTTGTTCCATTGACAGAGCACAGGCAGAGTCAATTTAGCATCATTCTTAATGGCCAGCCCTAGGATTTTTGAATAGTAAATGAGCATTAACTTCAACTTAAAGTCACCAGCTGCATTAGCTCCTAACAAGGGAGCCATGAACCAACCTCTGCTGGCTTCAAACTCTTCTTCTGCAGCTTCCCCACTTCTCTCAACCTTCATAGAATGGGAGAGAGTTAGGACCTTGCTCTTGATTAGGTTTCGGCTTCAGGGAATGTTGTGGTTGGTTTGATCTATCTAGACCCTAAAACTTTCTCCATATCAGCAATCAGGCTGTTTTGCCTTCTTATCACCCACGTGTTCACTGGAGTGGCACTTTTAATTTCCTTCAGGAACTTTTCCTTTGCATCCACAACTTGGCTAATTGCTTGGTGCAAGAGGCATAGCATTTGACCTGTCTCAGCTTTTGACTTGCTTTCCTCGCTAAGTTTAATCATTTCTAGCTTTTGATTTAAAGTGAGAGATGTGCAACTCTTCCTTTCACTTGATCACTTAAGAGTCCACTGTAGGGTTATTATCTGGCCTAATTTCAATATTGTTGTGTCTCAGGGAACAGGGACGCCCGAGGCGAGGGAGTGAGATGGGAACAGCTGGTGGGTGGAGCAGTCGAAACACACACATTTGTCAATTAAGTTCACCATCTTCTATGGGTGAGGTTCATGGCACCCCAAAACAATTACAATACTGACATCAAAGATCTCTGATCACAGATCACCATAACACATAAAACAATAAAGAAAAAGTTTGAAATATTGTCAGAATTACCAAAATGTGACACAGAGACATGAAGTGAGCACGTGGTGTTGGGAAAATGGCGCAGAAGGACTTGCTCTACACAGGGTTGCCCCAAACCTTCGATTTGTTAAAAATGGACTATCTGGGAGAAGTTGTAATGAGTGAAGCACAGCAGAACAAGGGAGCCTGTATATAGCAAATGCTGCGAGGAATATCTGCACAGCCCAGTCTTCCCATGCAGACATGATTATTTCCTTAGAATAAGTTCCCACGTGTAAAACTAATGTAGCAAGGGTGGGCATGTTTCTAGGGCAGGACGTTTCTTGGGCTTCTGCCATATGTCACCAGTTTTCCTGCCAGGGAAGTTGTACCAAGGAGGTAACACATCCTCACGTTCAGGGGGTCGTAGCTGCCAAGCTCTGCCTTTATCTTCTTTAACCTGCTGTGAAACTAATGACATGTGAGTTATTTACACAGTTTGGAAAGGTGGGGTGAGGGTTAGCAGCTTGTGAGAGAAGCCAAAATAGGAATGAAGAGGGGGCTATGGTTCTGAAAGCCTTATTCCCACCGGCTCGGAAAGACATCTGTTCAAGAAAGTATGGCCTGCAGCCACCGGTGATTCCCTCCACAACGTAAAGACCTCGAAAATAAAAGTAATATTGTTTCTTTGTTTCTTTTATAAAAATTATACTAGCTCAATCTAGAAGGTTTAAATAGTAAAGAATTTTTTTTTTTGAGTTGGGGCAGCTTATTTTTTTTTTTAATTTTATTTTGTCGATATACAATGTGCTTGATTATTGTTGCCCCTTACCAAAACCTCGTAGAAACGGGCAGTTCTTTGCTGGTGGAGAGGTGCTTGCTGCTCACAGAATCCTCATCTGGACAGAAGATGGTCACAGTTATATCTATCAGCTGCTGAACAGGTGGGCTCAGATGGGAGCAGCATACAAAACATTCAGGTAGAAAATGAACTTTGGGAGGTTTATTATGGAAAAATCCCTGCATGCTGCCCATGTTATTAATTTTTAGCTCCCACCAATAAGTGAGAACATGTGGTATTTCTCTTTCTGTGCCTGACTTGTTTCACTTAATATAATTCTCTCAAGGTCCATCCATGTTGTTGCAAATGGCAGTATTTCATTTGTTTTTAATAGCTGAGTAGTATTCCATTGTGTAGATGTACCACATTTTCCGTATCTACTCATCTGATGATGGACATTTGGGCTGGTTCCAACTCTTGGCTATTGTAAAGAGTGCTGCAATGAACATTGGGGAACAAGTATACCTTCGGAAATCATCAAGAAAATTATATTTTAAAAAATTATACTGGGCTGACCCTGTGGCGCACTCAGGAGAGTGCAGTGCTGGGAGCGCAACGGCGCTGGGAACACCGAGGCCGCAGGTTCGGATCCTATATAGAAATGGCCGGGTGCACTCACTGGCTGAGCGTGGTACGGGCGACACCAAGCCAAAGGTTACGATCCCCTTACTGGTCACAAAAAAAAAATTATACTAAGAAATTCCTCCAAATTCTCACAACCCAGAGGATACCGCTATTAACATGTTGGCAAAATTCCTTCCAATCTTTTTTCTTTGCATATACGTTTTATTCATGTTAAAGAAATAAGATGTAGTAGCCATTTTGTAGTCTACTTTTTCACTTTTCTTCCTATACCAAGGGCTTTCCTGCCCTTCACCTACTCAGGACTCTGCTTCCCGAAGCTCTCATGCTTCCAGGAGGACACGGGCCCATGGTGTCTGGTCAGGGAGTCCTTTGTCAGCCTGGCTCCCAGGAGGTAAAACATGCATCTCTCCCAATGCTTTGACCTCTGGCTCCAGCGCTGGCCTTCTGAACACTCCTAACAGGTCCTGCCTCTACAATAATCTATAAGCCATTAGCTGGGGCTATATTAAATCTAGAAAGGTTCATCCCTAAGACCTCAGCTTTTATCCAGGGTCGATATAATAAATGACCAGCTGAAGAATGTTTCTGCATCTTCTGCAAAAGTCTTCAAAGAAAGCGTCTATTATGTTCCTCACTGTCCCTTCTGTTGAGATTCTCATGATAAATTTGTGCTCACATTGAGTGTCGGGGAAAAGTCTGACTCTCCTGACAAATGGCTATACTTCCTTTTATCCAATAACTCATCCTATTTCCCCTTTTGCTTCAGCTCAATTTAGTGCGCAATTGCGGTAACTATCTTCTGCTGGGTTGCTGGTTAGTCACTTCCTCCTTTCATCCATGTGACTTTGGATATTTTATCTTTAATCCTGCTGTCCTGGGGTCTATCTTTTTAATTGTTGCTCCTCTCAAATTTATCTGGAAGTTAGTAGGAATACAAATCATAAATAAGTAAACAATAATCTTGACCCCTAGGCCATCTCTTTAATGTCATGCCCACCTTAGTAATTAATAATTCCCTTTATTAATCTTAGGCTCCCTCCTGGTATTTCCAGGCAACTGCACCCAAAGAGCTATTATAGGATGCAGCTGGGTCCATTAGGCCTGACTGAGAGGCATGGGATTTTTTAGGAATGAATTGATATACATGGGCGCTGCTCAGTCATTTTCCTGGATAACTGGGGCCCTGGTGAATCTCTCTGATCATACACACCCTCTTTCTTATATAACCACGAGCTATTTCCCTGCAAGGATAGTAGCCACTCCACTTTCATGCCAGCCCACCTGGCAACCGATAAAGTAAAACGGAGAGACCCTGGCCAGTGGGGCCTCTTGGCAGTACCCCAGGACCCATGGGAGTGGACACTATTGTTTCTGCCTGAAGCAATTCTGCCACTTAACATTTCCTCCTCCCTAAGCCCCACCGTGGACCTTCTTTGGTCTGTGTCTCCCTACTTTGGTATATGGCCCCTTGGGGATCTCTCTGCCTCCTAGAGCCACTCCCACCCATCAGGGCCCCATTCTTTAAGTGACAGGTCAAATTGCAGACCATGGTTCTCCACCCCTCCCTGTAGCTGCATGCTTGCCACGGCCTCAACGTGGGCAGAAGACACTTCCCTGCTCCTTGACTTTACGCTTGGCTCTGTGACTTGCTTTGGTCAATAGGCTGGGACAGAAGGGAGGTGGACTAGCTGCAGGCCTAAGCCTTGAGAGGCCTGGCGAGCTCCCACTTGCTCCCTGTGCTCCCACCACAGCCATGAGCACAGCTGCTCCTGGGTAGCTGCTGCTCCTTCAGCCCAGGGCCTAGGCGAAGCAGAGCTTGTCCAAACTCATAGATTCATGAGCGGAATGAGCACTTAATGCTGTTTGCCTCCGAGCTGTTGCAGTGATTTGTTGTGCAGCAGAAGCTGCTGATATGCTCTGTAACAGAGCCTTCCAGAAGACCTGGTTCTTGTTCTTGTCCTTGGCCTTTTGGCCTTTATTCTCCAGACCGTTCTGCTAACTCCTAAGTCCTCTAGAAATCAGACTCCACTTCTACGAGCAGTCCCAGCCTGTCCCAAGGACCCCAGCTCAGGGGAGAGTCCTGGGCCTCCAGGTTGTGCCACAGGGCTCGAATCTCTAGGATGTCCTAATAACCAGTAGGTGTAGAATGTGTGCATCTTGGTCTTGACATTAAAAACAGCTAACACTTACTGAGTATGTGCTAACGAGGTTCCAGGCCCTGCTCTCAGTACCTACGTAAGTTATTTCAGGTGCTCCTCAGAACCATGCGGCAGGTATTCTGCCTCACACACAGGAGACTGATGCCAAGTCTCACGGCCATGTGAAGGGAGAACTCGAGCCCAGCTGTGTCCGACTCCTGAGCCCTCACTGTGCTGCAGTTCTCTTGTTTATCTCAGTTGTGTGAATCACTCTGTGCCCTATCAGCTAGGTTGGCAGACAGAGCAATTTCAGTCACAGCCAGGCTCTCTCCCCATCTCTGTGCTTGGGGCCAGAATGCCAGTCCTGGGTTTGTGGTAGCTCCCTCCCCCAACCCCAAACCCCGCATTGCAGGTGGCCCCCTGGCAAGAATTGTGGCAAGAATCTGCAGAGAGCAGATACCCTGTGCTGTGTCCCGCTGAGTGGCAGTGAAGCCTTGGGGAGCCATTCTGTGACCAGTGCAGCTGGAGAGCTCAGAGGCAAAGGAGCAATAGGCTAATAAGGGAGGGTTTTCCAGAAGCTTCTGGGAGGAGCTTCATGTGGCTTTTCAGGATATTTGATCATGTTGTTCCTCCAGGGCAAAGCCTGGAGACCCCCACTACTGCTGAAAATCACTAAATCACAAGGCAGAGCTGGATATGGCCCTAGAGACCTTTGGTTCCAACCCCCCCATTTTACAGAAAGGGGAAACTGAGGACCATGTTTTTGCAATGCCCTGTCTCACTCCCACTTCCCAGGAGTATCAGCAAGAGTTACACACTGCTGGGGCAGCACGTTGGTCCCCTTATTAAAATTTTTAAGCAGTGTTGTCTTTGATTTAAACTGAGAAAACATCCCTTAATAACTAATTCTCTATCTTGCACATTCATTTCTATTAGTGTGCTAATTCATTCAGCTGAGCCGCAATGTGTCAGACTACCATTGAACCAGCCTCTGTTCTGGACCCTGTGTGATTAAAAGTGACACATTTGCCTTTACATTCATGTGCGGAGCTTTTGTTTAACTAGGTGGGTGTGTTTATATTGTGAAAACCTGTCCCTTTCTGGGTGCTCCCCACTGCCCAGGTCCCAGGGGCAGGTGAATTTGTCCCTCCCAGAGGACTCCCAGGATGGAAATGTGTTCCTGAGCAGATGTGTGCCAATGTCATCCTGAAGAGAAGGCTCCCCTCACCTCTTTGCTTATTTTCCACATCCTCAAGAGCTTCTTCCCACCTCCTGTTGAGTGGCCTCACATGAGAAATGGTGCTCAGTTCCTGAGAGATTTACTCCTCAGAATGGAACCCAAAGGTCGGCTCATTTCTGGTCAAGAATGCTTCGTCAATCTTTTATCAATTCCCTGGGAGCAAGGAAGAGGGTTGCTCAGTTCACACCTTGACCCCCACACCTGGTCGGATGACATGCCCTAGATCCCTCAGAGAGAGCCCCCCCCCCACTCAATAATGTGCACGGAGGCCAACACCTCTGTGCGTCGGCAAGGACAGTGTCCTCGCTGCCCTTCAACAAGTCTGCTGGAGGTGACAGCCTCGCGATTCTCTGGCCGTGGCTTTCAGAGCAGGCTGGTGCCTCTGTCGCCCCTCCTCTGAAGGGTGTAAATTGGCTCACAAATCCTGCAATTCGTTTAGCTCATGCTCCACTGAGTTTCCTCGGCGATTTTCTGGTTTATTGCCCACTGCCTGGTTGCTGAGATTCCTTGTAAATTGCGTTGCCCTCTGCTCTGTTCTGCCATTTGTCCAGGCTCAACATGGAAGCTGCTGTCCCGGCACTTGCCATGTGCCACTCGTGAATTGTTCTAAAGTGACAGCCCTGCCGCAGGCAGACCTGCCACCTGAATGGCAAGGAGGCAGCACGGTGAGACAAACCCCAAGGGCATGGAGCTAATTTATGCCACCAGGCAGAACCCATCTTTCTCTCCTGTCTCATTCCAGAGGAGGAATCAATATATTGAAGCAGTGGGACCGCTCAGTGCTCTTGAAATCTTTCTTGATGCCATCCCATCACACCCTAGGGACTGCAGATGACTGAAAGACAGACAGACTAGCACTACACTAGCACTACAGAGACAGAGAAGATGTGACTGGAAAGAGGCTAAAAGTGCAGGCCTTGATCAGACAACCTAGGTTCAAATGCAAGCCCTGCCACTTCCTGGCTGCGTGACCTTAGCTAAGTTACTTAAGCTCTCTGTGCTTCAATTGCTGTTCTATAAAATAGAGATTACAAAAGCATCTACCACAGGATTGCTGTAAGGTTTAAGTGAGATAATATATGTAAAGCATAGTCCCTGGCATATAGTAAGTGCTCAGTAAATGTCAACCATTATCACTATTATCAGCAACAACATATCATCCCAAAGCAGCACGCCAGAAGCGAGTGGACCCCACCCATCTCATCCCCTCGCCCAGCCAATTTGTCTCCAGGCTGCGGCACTGTTACTCTGACCACCCCTTTGGCTTGGTGTTCCTTGTTAGTTTCCTCTCCTGTCTGCCTTCTTTCCAGCTCCCTCTGGTTAACACGGGGGCTTCATTTTCTTGCACCCTTTAATTGGGAGAGACAAGCCACTCGTCATAATGAAAAGAGAGGCCCAGCAGCTTTTGCTCCCACCTCTTCAGAGCAGAGTTGCAAATTACACATCACATTTATATAGATGCCATATAATTATATAATTATAGGCACTGTTTTTATAACATACACATGTGAACTTTTATATGGATCAAATCTTTATTTAGAAAGTCTAATGTACATTCTCCCGGCATAGACAGTTTCTCAAATGTTCTCAGCAGCCGCCAGAGTCCAACGTGCTGATAGCAGCATTCTTCCAATTAACCTTCATTTTAGCTGTCTTTACAAAAGAATGCAGCAGAACCCTGGGGGCTCAGAAGCCACTTTTGCAGAGCTCTCCACAGGAACTCAAAGATGGAAAAAACCTTGGAAGTCTTTGTACCCAAACTCCTACCAAGCCCAACAACCTTTATTCAATGGAGACTGGAGATCTCCACAGAGGAAGAGTCTGTTGCACTGATAGATGGTGCAAAGCATTAGAAAGTTATTTCTTACGTTGAACTGAAGTTTATCCCTTTATAATTCCTCCTCCACCCCTCGCCCTGTTCATTCTTCCCTCCTGGCCAACAGTGGAAAAGTCCAGCCCTCTTAAACACAACAGGCTTTTCAAATATTCAAAGCTGTCCTCCCATCTCTCAGCCCTCTCTTCTCCAGGCTAAATATTCCAAATTCCCTCAAACAACCCTGACCCAGTTTCCAGACTCTTCTCCATCCCAGTCATTTCCCTCTGACCACACCCTGGTTATTAATGTTGCTATTACTGTGGCTACTAAGCATATTGAAGGCAAGAGCTGTGTGTTGTTTTTCTCCATCTCCATGGTACCCGGTCTGATGTCTTCCACACAGCAGGTGCTCCATAAATGCTGGCTGCATTGAATTGAAGGAGCTTGCACAACATCTTAGATAAAGGACCTAGAAGAAGGAAGTCCCTACATGGGGTAGGGGGCTCTGGCCAGGGGGTGACAGGAGACGAGGGCACAGGATAAAAAGGTCAAAAGAAGGGACCTCTAACAATGAGATGCTGTGTCTATGCTGCACCTGGGGGGCATAGTTTCCCAAGGTTTCTACACGGTACCAATTAGCTCTCACTCCATAACTAACCACCCCATAGCTAAGCGGCTTAAAAGCAACAAGCATTTGTTACCACTCATGAGGCTATGGTTCAGCAGGCCAGATCTATGGTTCAGACCCAGGCTTGGCTGTCCTCAGCTGGGCTCACTCTTGCATCTGCAGATCAGCTGGGGACAGCCACAGGCCCCTCACACACACATCTGGCAGTTGGCTGGCTATAGGCTGGGGTGCTGGAGTGATTAGGCCATGTGTCTGTTGTCATCCACCAAGCCAGCTCATGCTTATTTGCTTGGCAGCTCAGCAGGGCTCCAAGAGAAAGCAGAAGTGCATAAGAGGTCATAAGGCCTTGGCTTAGAATTGGAACATTGTCACTTCCGCTGCCTTTCACTGGCCAAAGCAAGTCATAAGTGCAACTTAGATTTAAGGGATGGGGAAAAAGACTCCACCTCTTCATGCAAGGAGTTGAAAAGTCATGTTGCAAAAGGTACGGATACCTGGAAAAATGGGGTCATTTTAATAGTCAATTTACCCTCTCCTCTCCTCCCTCCCTCCTTCCCTTCCTCCCGTCCTTCTTTCTATCCATCCATCCTTCCATCCAATGCACACTGATTTTATACCTACTATAGGACAGGACCGTGCTATGGGCTGGCGGCATGATTGTAGGACGTATAAGTTGGTGACATGAGCCCTAGATTTTGGAAGGGTGTTCCACCCAGAAGAAAGCCACCACCACAACAGATCAGGAGGACGGCTGCTGGTGCTCACAGAGTTGCCTCTTCGGCCATCAGTAGCCTCTGTCTTGCTGTGGCCACAAGAAGATGGTCCCTGTGCAGATACTGACCCGGCTGAACCCTGCCGCCCAGCATTGCTGCTGCTGGGGCTGCTGCTGCTACTGCCGGAATCCTGAACGACTTAGGAACCCAGCTAGTCACTGTGCATGTTGCCATGTTGCACATCGTTCTAGTCCCGGCAAGGACATAGACAACTGATAGGCCTCTTGAGGACCCAAGAAGCCTGGCAGCTTTAATCGACTGCAGAACTCTCCCAGGGTGACTTGTGACAAGACTGGAACTGCTGGGCTAGGTGCAGCCCAGGATAGAGAGCCATGCAGAGCTCTTGGCAAGGCACTGTTATAGCTCAGTTTTATGAGCTCTTAAATCTCGACATTTTCCAAAATGAGGGAGCCCGGCAGGAAGATTAAGCACTGCTGGGCCATTTAAATCATCAGCACCAGCCATCCTGGGGACAAGATTTGTTTTAGGGCCTGGTGTGATCTTGGTGTCAAAGACCCAGGGAAATGAGGAGTGGTTAAGAGCTTGAGTTCCTTGCCAAGTACTGCCACTGCCTGGCTGTGTGACCTTGAGCAGGTGACCCAACTTCTCTGTGCTTCAGTTTCCTCTTCAGTAAATGGGGAGATAAGCACTCAAAAGAGAATCCCTCAGGAAGTTCAAGAGCCCTGTTGTGCGATCCAGTGACTCTGGGAGCTCTCGGTGGCTTCCAGCTCCTGGAAGAATCCCTCCACCCCCACCTCACCCCCAATGACCTAGAAGTACAGGAGGCCTCAGCTTTTAAATCAGCCAGAGTCAGAGACAACCCAATCCCTGGGATACTCTACAATCACTAGAGTTTCTCTGGGCCTGGGGTGTAGATGCACCTGGCTGCTATCCTGCTCCAAGTTTGCTGAGGAACTCTGGACAAGTCACTTAACCTCCCTGAGTCTCTGAGAACCATCACGGTGCTCCCATGGACTTCAGTAGAATGCATGGCACATCAGGTACGGAAATCCTTTAGAGACTGTAAATCTCTGCGTCATAACACATTCCATTCGTTTAACAGCTACCGAGCACCACACACTCTGCCAGGCCCTGGAGTAGGAAGATGAGTGAGGCCCCATTCTTGCCCACCAGATGCTCAGCTGCGTGGAGAAGCAGCCAGCAAGCTCCCATCATAGGGCCGGGGCCCTAGCAGGGCCCAGAGGAGAAGTAGCAGGGGACGGGGGAGGCCGAGGGCCACGGAGGCTCCACAGAGGGGCAACAGCCATGAAAGCTCAACAGACCCAAACGAGCTGGCCAGGCCGGAGAGGGGGAGGTGACATGAGTGTCCAGCCAGAGAGAGCAGTGGGCAGATCGAGGACGCTGTGGCCACACTGGGCCTGGGCCCGTGTCAGTAGCAAGGAGGTCGGGAAGGAGTAGGGCCTCAGGCGCCAGGCTGCAGGGCAAGGGGTGTGAAGAGCCTCAGTCTCAGCTATTGCAGAAACTGAGGTGCTCATGGGAGAGCTAAACAGTGCTAACAGCCAGCGTTCCCAGGCACTTACTGTGCCAGGGCCCTGTGCTGAGCACACATGCTCTCCCATGCATTCCCCCTAGAAGCTAGGGCCAGGTATTATCTGTGTTGTGCAGATGTGGCAACTCTGTACCGAGCTGAGGCCACCCAGGGAATCACGAGCAGAGCTGGCTCCAATCCTGTCTCCTTACCTAGATGGGTTACCACATCTCTGTATGAAAGGCGGCCTCCCCCACTGCCCCAGGGACCCCCGGGTGCCCCCGCAGGCTCATCCATCTGCACCTGCAGCACTGCCCACTCCCCACCTGACCCGCATTTACCCTCTCTCCCCAGGGCCTAGCCTGCAGCCTGCCAGGAAGCCCTGTCCCCAGAGAGTGCACTTTGAAATCCTCTTCATTATGCTCCTAATGGGGGAAATTAGAACTAGTAGCTTGAAGCTTTTCAGGGCAGCCAATAATATTTACAGTAATACTGTTTTAGGAGATGAAATATTTATAATAGGGTAGACTCCATCATATTGCCTGTTGTCTGAGGTTCTGGGCTGCAGCAGCTGCATTATGAATGGACCCAGTCATTAAAATGCTTTCAAAACTACCTGTGCTCCTGGAAGCTCCTCTCCAGAGGGCATGGCATCGTGTGTCCCCATGTAAGAACTGTTTCCAGGGCTCAGTAGGCCAGGGTTCCTTTTCCACCAGTGACCGCAGGGACGCCCACCCTTCTCCCTACACCCCTGTTCTGGGGAGATGCCCCTCCTTTGTTTGGATCTTGGGTTTTCCGTCGTAGCCCTTATCACTGGCTACTGTATTTACCACCTTTCTTACTGGATTCCCCACCAAAGAGTTCATTCCTTAAGGGGCAAGACACTGTCCTCTGAACAGCTGTTTCCGCAGGGCCTAGCGCAGTGCCTAACACAAGGTAGGGACTGAATGAGCGGCTATTGAATGGACCACATGCCCCTCAACTCGTCATTTCTTGAAGAGTTGATTGTGGATCCAACAAAGAGGGATTTTGCTAAATCCTTTTTCTCTCTTGTTAAGTTTTCTGTGCATGCTTTGTAATATACTCCATTTTACAAGGGAGCATTTCTTTTTGATTGATTTGGAGTAACCCTTTCCAGGTCTAAAGTGTGTCCCTTGCTTACTTGCTTTTTCTTAGCCATTTTCTTCTTTCTCATTCTCATCTTATGATATTACTATATTATTATTAAAAGAGGTTTATTATTATTATTATTATTATTAATTATTATTTATTATTACTGTACAATTACTCTTTTTATTTCTCTGTCTTCTTATCCCCGTCACCACCCGTATGGCCTTCAGCAAACTTCTCTGACTGTCTCCAGTTTGGGGATGTGCAGTGACCAGAATGCAGGCCATGCTCCAGCTGTGGCCAGCCCGTCGCTGAGTCCACAGGCAGACAGTGTTTTCTGGCAGGAGTCCAATATCCAGGCTTCTTGGCCTTTGAAGAACATCTTCCTATAAATAACTGCAGAGAACAGTTTGCAAGGACTCTAGGTCCCTTTTCTGGGTTTCATTTGACAGTAGGATACAACTCAGGCCAGGGAGACAACGGTCCTGATCCCAGATATTTCCTTCTTTGGAGGGTGCTTCCCAAGTCAGTTGACTGAAAGGTGGACTGTATGAACTCCAGGGCTGGGGCCAACAGCTGTGATGTGGCTTTTAAACACATAGCATCCTTTTGTGTGGACAGGCTGGGGTGCGCCAATCAAAGTGTGGCCATGAAGTAATGAAGCTATGTTTGGCTGTGAAATAAGAAAGCTGATTTTCTGGTTTGGCTCTGAAGGCTAACAGAGGTCTTCAGGAGTGTTTCATATAAATTCTATTAGATGTGAAGTATAATCAAATACTTTTTTAAAAATTTAAATAACTTCCATTTATCATTTTGCCTGTACACACGTGCAGTTACCACCTCCCAGAATGCTGATGAATTAGTGACAAATGGCTACTTTCAAACATCCTGCTTATTTATGTGTTCAATGATTTTACCCTTCATTATAGATCAGTGGTTCTCAAACTTGTCCATGTGGCTGAGCACCTGGAAGTTATGGGGCTTTTTGCGGAACACCATGAAATACTGATACATTTAATCCCATTATATGAGCCAGGAACAATTTTACTAGCAGAAAATACAACTATATTAATGTGCACAATATAATATCACAGCCACTAACACACGTGTCCTAGGGAGGAAAAAAGCTGCCAAGCTGAGATTGGCTGTGTGTGAAACTTCTGTTTAGCATTTGTTTGCTGCTCGTTCGTTCCTGCTGTTACCTCCTAAGGCTGCCCAGCAGTAGAGCAGCAAGGTGTACCAAAGCTTTTAGAGAAAAATTAAGGGTGGGGGTGAGAAGACAGAGCAGTTTCGAGTAACAGTCCAATCCATGAGGATTCAGAAAGCCCCTTCTAGCTGCCCAGATGCGGGGCTCTGGTGTCACAAGTGCCCCAGGGACGTGGGCAGCTCCCCCAGAGCCACCAGCTGCTGGGGCATCTGGTTAAGGTACTAGACTCCAGGGTGACCTGGCTGCTGCTGAGATGATATCCCTGTGACATTGTGTTCACATGCAACCTGAAGTCACCTGAGTAAATCTCTTCTGTGACCATGATGAGCGGCTGGGCATAATCAGAAGGAATCAAAGAGACAGTCTGGCACTAACCATCTGTGTCTCCCGGGATAGGGCTCACCCAGATCATCCAGGATGGCCTCACCTGGCCTGAGCGTGTGCTGCTGAGGATGAGGATAAGCTCTGTACCCCTCGTCCCCTCTTTCCCAGCACAACCCACCCTGGGCCTACTGCCCCTAAAGGTCCTGTTTATTTGTGGGCCACAGTCTTCGCAGACTTAGCTCTTCAACCAGTGTTACCACCACTTAGTTCTATGCCCACTGGACCTGTTTCCTAAGGCTGCCATAACAGATTACCACACTTGGGGTCTTAAAACAACAGAAAATTTATTTTTACATAGTTCTGGAGGCCAAAAGTCCAAAATCATATCAATGGGTCGAAATCAAGGTGTCAGCAGAGCTGCACTCCCTCCAAGGGCTCTTGGGGAGAACGTGTCTCACACCTCCGACTTCTGCTGGCTCCAGGCTTTCCTTGGCTTGCAGTTGCACAACTCCACGCTCTGCCTCTGTCTTCACATGGCGTACAGCTCCCGGGGAAATATTGTCCTTAAGATCATGAATATGATAAAGCAGATGATACTTTAACAAGGTCTGCCTCTGGGTGATTCTTACAGGTGGTGAAGCCCCCTGCCAAGTCTGGACAGCTGACCTGATCCCCTGCCCCAGAGGAATTCCACTGGGCCGAGGAGTGAGGGTGCCCGACTTCACCCTGCTAATTGCTTTCTGCTTTGTGGCTTCCAAAATGCTTATCACATGCCAGGGGATTATCATTTCATGTGCTGCTTGTCATCAAGGCTGTTAAACTTCTTGCTCTTATCTGTTCATTTTGGCCGTTTGGATTTTCCATCTCATTGTCTCTTGTATGCACTGCAGAATTGCAAAGGAGCCTCTGCTGCTCGTTCTCCTCCCAGCAGTTTTTCTCTCCTTTCAGAAGATGAAACCAAACAGGAGCAAAGTGGCCAGGGCCCCCATCCTGGACCCCGGGCCCCCATGGCCCGGGGCAGAGGGAGTGTTTGCAGCCCGACCCCATCTCCGGAACAAAGCACAGAATATGGCCTCAGTACATTTCATAGAGAGAAAAGAGGCAGGAAGTTCTGACACCATTACTTAGGGTCACTCGGCATCACTTCCTGGCCCAAGTCATTAGAAAATTATCTGTTTCTTTTAATGTCTGTGTCTCACCAGACTGTGAACTCCCAAGGACAGAGATAATAATAGCACTAATAGCCACCATTTATTCAGCTCTTACTATGTGCCATGCACTGTCCTAAGTATTTAATATACATAACCTCATCTAATCCTCCTGACAGCTCAGTGAACTGGGTGCTGCCTCTTTCTTCATTTTGGAGATGAGGATACTGATGTGCAGAGAGGTTAAGCGACTTGCCCAGGAATGAAGCTGGAATTTGAATTCAGTCCAATAAGCTCCAAAGCTTCTGTTTTTAACCCCAGCACCACTCACAGTGCCTGGCACACAGTAGATGTTTAATAGAACGTGGTGAAAGGAACAGGTAGATAAATGGATGCCTTCCTCCTGCTGTCCCCGCTTCCCCAGGCTCAGCCTGTGCAGACACCCCCCTCTCCATCAGCCTTCCTGGCAGAGCAGCGCTGCAGCCCAGCTGCTCCAACCATGCCTCAAACCTTGTGCCAAGTTCTCTGCAAGTTCCTGGTTCCAGTGCCTTATGTGTGGCTGTGACCTATCAGGAAGGAGCATGTGATTCTGGGAAGAGAAGAGCAGGTCATGGGTCCTGAACAAGGCAATGTCTGGAGGCCAAGAAGAAAGAGAAACCAAAGCTCTCTGCAGAGACTCCTACGGGTGTGGCCATCACAGGGGTGAGACAGGTGGTTTGGTTCAGTCAGGAACTGAGATCCAGGGCTGTGCAGAGAAACAGACCTGGGCAGAAATCCTAGTTCCATCACATGTAACATTAGAAAGTTGCTTAACCTCTCTGGTCTCAGTTTCCTCATCTATAAAATGGGCAGATTTATAGTATCCTGTCTCATAGGGTTGTTGTGAGACTTAAACAAGGTAATGCATGTAACTCATTTAGAACAGACCCTGGCAACAGTGACCACTCGGTGAGGTTCAGCTACAATTCTTCCCATTTACACAGTGCTATACAGTGTATAAAGCGTTCTCACGTACTCTTGACAACCCAGTCCTAAAGGCAGACCCCAGGGGGACTTTAAATTCATCAAGCACCAGACATTCCAAGGTAGGAATTACCCTTGTTTAACAGAAGAACTCCAGGCTCAGAAGGATTACATGACAGGCCCAAAGCAGGACCAAGCCCGTGTGACACTGGAAAGCATCCTATCAGGCATGGTGCCAGGTTATTTCCCAACCAAGGAAAAACATCACCACACCCATGAAGGCATTTAATTTGCCACAGCCCTGGGGATTTAAGTTACTACCTTGCCCTGGCTCTGCTTGGTAAACAGCCCTGGCCACGTGTCACCTCCGAGAAGAGGTCCCGGTTATAAGGCCAAGGCTTGTGATGCTGTAAACAGTTGCCCACCCATTTTCATCCTGCAAGTAAATGCCTGGAGTCTGGCCAGTGGTCAGGGTGACCTCCGTAGAGATGAAAGCAGAGCCCTGTTGACCAAACCCCCAAAGCTGGAGGCCAAATGGTTCTTCCTCGCTGTTTCCAGTGTGTTTTCCCTATTAACGTTCAGGCTGCGTCAATCCCCTGGTGGAAATTGCGCTCTTGCATATGTTATGGATACTGTGACCATCTGCATGTGCCCCAAACACTTGTTTGCTGACCCGGGGGATCCCTTTAGCTAAAAGGCTGAAAGGCCTGAGTAATCCCCCAGTTATGAAAGACTCCGCTGTAAGGAAGCAGCTGAAGCCAAACCCAAGCATCAGCAGACGCGTCTTCTATCCCGGAGGGCAAAGGGTGAGAAATACCCACAGTCCCAAATGGTAGAACATTATAGTTTATTCCAAAAGGAGAGAATGTGTTCATTAGCCTCCCAGGCCCACCGTGCAGGTGCCTCCAGGCCACTGTGTCCCCAGATGTGTTCCATGGAATATTTCAAGGATGTTAACAAACATTCCGCCAGGGGTAAGAGAGGCAAGAAGGCATTGGAGGGGGGGGCGCTCCGCTGTCCAGCAATTGGGAAACTCTGGACTAAAGAAAGTTAAGCCAGTGTCCTTCCTTCCCAAGCCATTGAACGCTAAGGCAGATGAGCTACAAGAGAAAGGTCCAGAACACAATGCTTCCCAAACATGTTTGACAACCATCCCCAGGGACTCTGTTCTCCCACCTCTGTGGCGTGAGGCCTTCAGTGTGGTGATGCCGGCAATGCCCTAGTCCACATTCAGAGAGTTCCCTAAGGGCAGGAACCTGCCTTGCTCACCTTTGCTTCCCCCAAATCACCTGGCAGCACCTGGCTTACAGTCAGCAATAATAAAATTTGTTGAATTCAATCAAATTCTAAAGCCCCTTTAATAGGCGTTTGTCACAGCTTTGCAAGGACTATGTCCTTGAAATTCTGGAGACAGATTTCTCCCAATTGTCCCTGATTTCCTGAAACAGATTCTGCCTTTGCCTCAGTTAAGTGTGACTTAAATTCCTGCCCAGGATGTTACTGGCAACTCTGAGAACTACTTGCTGGGATACGTGGCCCTTACCCTTACCAGCCAGGGCAAAGCAACCAGCCACACAGGAGTTCAAGACCCAGCTCCTCCCATCCCTGAGGTGTCACAGATTGTTTTCGCATGTGAGACATGAGCTTGATTACTTCCTAAGTTCATGGAGGTGAGGATTCAGGGAGAGAACAGAGTGATGTATCTGACGCATAGTAGGTGCTTACTGAATATTAATTCCTTTCCTTGTCACGATTCCGAAACCCTGAACAAGGCACAGAGATGAGTTTAACCTAAAAGGTTGGGAAGGACCCTTGTGGAGGGGAAGATACAAACCTTCAACTGACAACGATCACAAACGCCAAGGCAGCGCTCACGTGTGTTGACTCCACACACATCATTACACATCACTCCAGAATCCCAGAAGTGCATTTCTGGCTCAGCTAGCCCGGCTGACAGAGGCCCTCTACTTGAGGCAAGGTGTTTACACTCAGTCAAAACCACAGAATGCCTAGTACTTAGCCTGAGGTTTTAGGAGATAATTCATAACCCCCATCACCAAACTCTGCTTCCCGTTCAGAGCACTTCAGCTTGCGCCATGCAGTCCACAGCTCACAGCCAGGGGTGTGGCGGGCGGGCGGGCTGTACCCACGTGGCCCAGAGGCCCCACTCGGCCGCTTAGTAGCTGTGTGATTTGGGACAAGCTAATGTCTTTGAGCCTCGGTTTCCTTGCCTATAAAATGGGAATCATGATGTCTACCTCCTGAGAATGTCATAAAGATTCAGCGAAGTAGAGAAAAATAAAAGGACTTTATAAAGCACATAGTGTTCTGCCATTCAAAGAGAAGCTGCCATAATGCTGTTTCTTGGAAGAAGCCCAGTGACCTTCCCAGGGCATTGGATGTGACCCAGGGACTCCTCAGTGGGAGGAGGCTCATCTCTCTGGTGGGTCCTATAACTTCGGCAGCGCTGGCAGTGGGAGGAGGAAGGAGCAGGCCTGGTCTTGGCATCACTAACTTTGCTGCAATACTTACTGCACCTATGAGCAGGCAACCTACAGGGTGCTTGGGAGGTGAGCTTTGTGGGTACTTGTGACTTGACCTGTACCCCACCTCTATGTCCTCACCCACAGCTTAGGACCCAGGTAGCCATACATCCCAGTCCACCTGGTTTACACTTGTTGTCCCCATGTACTTACAAATAAAACTCCCCTTTACTCTCAGAAGTGCCCCAGTTTGCATGATAACTCACATGGTCCCCTGACTTAGGGCTTTTTCTGGAGGCCACAGTAAAGGAGATAGGGCTTCCTCCCAATCCCACTGCCTCTAGGAAAATGATCGAATGTCACACCTGGAAGACCCCTTACAGATCTGCTAGTCCAACTCACTTGACTTGTAGTTGAATAAACTAAGGCTTAGAGAGGGCTCAGGAATCATTCCCAAGTTTACCCAGAGAGTGAGCTCCAAAATCAAGTCTCCCAAATCCTAGGCTGGTGTTGTTTCCCTCCCATATTTCCTGCCCAGAGCGAGTAAGGGGTACACGCCTAAACTCTAACCATGACTCTAACCAATGGCTCTGTGATGCTGATGGGGAGCACGTGACCTTAGGTCCTGCCTTAACCTGCCTGTGCCCCTGTTCCATCATCAGTAAATGAGGGTGTGGGCCAGATCGCTAAAGCCTCTTGTGTTCTGATTCACTATTCACTCCCTTTGCTGGGGGCTGGCCAGTGGTCTCCTCCTGCGGGCATGACTTGAGGGCAAGCGTGGAGAGTCCCCACACACAAGTTGGGGGCAGGGATGCCCCTCCAAGCAGAGCCCACAAACGTGTCTGTCATAGCCAGGCATGCCTCACCAGCAGGACATTGGGCACAGACTAGCTGAGTAGGCCTTTGCAAGGACACAGCAGGAGGACTCAAGGGATAAGGAGGCACTCCCAGTGCCCCTCAAGCCAGGCACTGTGGACCCCAAGGTTGCTTGTGTAGAATAAAGGTCCCTTATTCCTGCTCACCCAGTCCTGGCCACCCTTCACTGAGCAGCCTGACTGTTGCTTCCTCCCTGGAGATTTTGCTCATGTCCAGACCAGCACCCTTACAACCTGGATGTGTTCTCTCCCTTCTCTGAACAAATGAACAAAAGCGACCTTTATCGAGCACATACTACACGCTGAGCGTGGCACTGGGTGCTGTGCATCATACCTGTCCTCACGCAGCCCAGCGCGTTACACGCCGTGGTCCCTCCAGTTTATGATTAAGGACACTAAGACTCAGAGACCTCATTGCAGTGTGAAGGAAAGAGGCAAAGGAAGAAAAGTGACCAGTTTTCACGGAGGTCAGTTACTATTTGGAAATGAAGGTAACAGGAAATTTTCCTGGAAGGGGAAGAGAAAGGAAGAGAAAAAGGGAGCCATTTAAGCTTCAAACATTAGCTGACTCTAGGACGCAGGCTCTGACCGCAATGGCGCTGAGCCTCGTGGCGTGAGTTGTGTTATCCTCATTTCATCATCCAGATGACAGCGGGTCAGAGAAGCTAAGTGATTTGCCCAAAGTCACACAACTCAGAAATGGAAGGCTGGATTCAACCGAGTTCCCTGACGCCAAGCCCAGAGCACTTCCCATCTACACCACGCTGCCTTTTTTTGAGCAGCCCCCACGTGCAGAGCACCAGGCCCTGGGACCCTCAGTGTACAGCTCCAGGAAAAGCTCCCCCTGAAGATTCTCATGGGAGTTTTCTCTTAGAGGAGGATCTTCTGAGATGGTGCCTGTGGAGGATGTGGGAAAGGGTGGGGAGAAGAAAAACATCCCCCACCCCCACTCCATTGAGGCCTGTCAAAGCCCTGGAGGGAGGTCAGAGGTGGCCTGTCCCATCCTTGTGCTCATTACAAAGCCCTCCCTGGGGCAGCCACTCCTTTAGTTCCCCAGAGCCTGGGCCGGGGAGGTGGTTTGGCCCTACCCTGCCAAAAAATTCTCTTGGAGAACTTCTGCTGCTCCCTGATGTGCTGAGAAACTCTGAACATAAGCTTCTTGCCCATGCAACACAGCATCCCCCAATTCCCTCATGGAGCAACCTCCACGTGCAATTCCACAAGTGAGCGCCTACTGTATATAAGGCACCTTGCCAGGCTTTGAGGTGAGCAGGTCCTGGCCCTTGACTCTCGGGAGCCCCATTCTTGTAGAAGGGTCAGGACAAATGCATCCTCCACAGAACTATGACACCAGGCAGAAGAAAAATGCTGAGGAAACACTTTAAAAAGAAGAAAGGTCTACATGCACAAAATCATTCTTTGAAAAGATTCATTCGGTTACGTGCATAATTTAAGCTACCTCTGTGATTTGTCAGTGTTTTAAAGCACAGAACCTTTTTCCAAATAAAATCTTTTCTGAAACCCATAATGTATTACAACACCAACAACGACAATGGGACTCTGAAAAAGGTGAGAGTGGAGCTCCTGCAGTCAAGTGAGCAGTTGGATGTCATCACTTGGACAGCTCCTAGACCACACGCAGAACCCCCAGTCTATACAGTGACAAAGTGCACAGCCAATTAATTATCATCCTAAGGACCACATAGCGAAGGAAGGAAATGATCATATAAAGACAAAAAACCAACAACAAAATGCCAGGTACACTGTCCATGGCTTCTGCTGAGGAATTACACATCTAAATGTGAGTAGTAAGGTTTGGGGTGATTCTAACGTTAAAAAATTGTATGCTAATGTTCATTGTGTTTCATAAGGGGGGAGAGAGGGAGCACGTGTCCACTATATTGGGGAGTGCTGGGGGCAAGCATCAGCATTTCAGGTAAAGGGACTAATTGAGCAGAGATCTGGGGACTGTCAAGTCTCGAAGGCTAAATGCAGTACAGGACATGAGGAGGGGAATTGGGAGGAAGAGACAGAGAGATCCAGAACGTGGAAGGCTCCGTGTCACTTGGTGCCTTTCTTTGATTTCCAGGCAGCAGAGAGCTGTGTTTCTGAGGGGAGGGACTTGTGGAGCTGTCTTTGTTCCCTGATGGAAAGAGGGTCTGAGGGTCACCCCAGGGTGCTCCCTTGGGGAAGAAGCTCTCCCAGCTCCCCCCCTTCAAGGGCAGATTCGCTCCTTCTGTCCCTCGTCTAGAAGCCAGAGCCCAAGAGCCCCTTACCAGGGCCATTGCCAAGCCCAGCTTCCTTAGGCTGGACTCACAGGCCCTGGAGGCCCCAGGAAGCCTTATAGCAGAGACTGGTTCGGGGGCGGCCATAAGAGGGCAGGAGAGGGCTGGTAATGGGCCACAGCTGCAGCCTCTGCCAGCGTGCAGACCCACAGCCCTGCTTTAGGAGCCCGTGCTGGAGAGGAGTCAGGGTAGGGGCGGGAGTGGGGGGCATCCAAGGAGAGGGAGAAGGGAGAAAGGAGGAGCAAGGCTAACGCTACGCTTGAGGACAAGCGCCATGATGAGAACCGGACTATGGCAGTGGGGCTCCCAGATGAACCGCTTCCTGGCTGTGCGAGACTGAGTGAGCTAACTGACCTCTCTGTGCCCTATTTCCTCCTTGGCAAATTGGGAGATATTAACAGCAAAGTTATGGTGGTGTTCCCACAAAAGGCAAGAGAAAGTCCTGTGTTGACCCCAATGCACTGGTAATGCCAGTCCTACATGCTGGTGCATAAACAGGTTTTAGTGCAGTCAGGGATGGGGACTCTTCTCACCTTTACTAGGTCAAGGTCCCCTGGGCCACTGGCCAGCACATGGCCTCCCCAGGGCCTCTCTCTGCTGCTGGACCACACTCCTCTCTCCCTCTTTCTCTCACTCATCCCATCACATTCCCAAGCAACTGAAGAAAACACTCATCCACAAAATCCCTCTCTGCCAGCTGGGAACCCAGCCTCCAACCCGCCAGAATATGTCACCAGGAGCAGATGGCCCCTCCAGGAACTCCCCCCGAACCTCAGGGCCCCACCTGTGACCTAAGAACCCTGTGTGAGCCACTTCCCCAGAAGTGAGCAAGTCCGGAGACTGTGGGATGTGCACACAGGCGCACACATAGCCAGAGCCAGGGAGGAAGCCGGACCCCAGAACAGAAGAAGACCTCGCCAGGGAGCTGCACGGGGCAGTCGGGGCCCCATTCTAATTCCTCCTCTGCCCCCTACTCCTCCCCACCCTTGTCTTTCAGGTCTTTGCTCCACAAAGGAAAAGGGGGAGCTGGATCCCCCTTCACTGGCTGCCCCCAGGGATGGAACAGGGTGGGGGCAGGAACGGTCTGTAAGGAACACCCTCCCCGCAGAGTGAGGACCACCTTCTCCACTCTCTTTTGGGTTCCCAGCCCCCAACAGGGGGCCTGTCTCTCAGTGCACACTTAAATGTTTGCTGACCACAGGTCATTGGATGATGTTCCTATCACCTGTGGCAACGGGGGACTACTAGCCTCCCCTGAGCCGCACACATGTGACCACCTGCTCTCTCCCTCATCCCCTGCTCCCACCCAGGACTCTGCAACAGAAGCAGCCAGCCCTGAGTTGCTTCCGCAACAAGATGTAGGTTCTTAGAGTTGGGGCGTCACAAACCCCTTTGAGAACCTGCTGAAAGCAAAAGCCGCCTATGCACACTTTCTACGTACATTTTTAGCAAATCTACAGATCCTTCCAAAGGCCACCCACTGGCCCTCCTGAAACAAGATTCTCTGCACCAGCTCATGGGACAGCCCCTGTCACCTGAGAATCAGGATGAAATTCGCACCCTGAGAATCCAGCCTCTGCAGGACCAGAACTGCCTCTGCAACCTTAAGCAAATCAGTTTGCCTCCATGGGCCTCTGTTTTCTCATCTGTAAAATGGCCTTAGTCAGCTGTTTCAGGACCAGGTGTGCTGGTGTGCAGAAAAGAAGCATAGGGCTTATTGTCTAGGGACCAGCCTCCTTTCTAGCACTGAGGGGGCTGCACTGCCCCTACCCTTGCAGAGCTAGGTGCTATGCTAGAGGGCCCAGAAGTCTCATCCAGGATGTTAGAGGAGTGACTGTGCCCTTGGCTCTGGTTCTCTCTACCCCCCAGCTCACTGCCTCTGGGAATATCATGCACTACCCATGCTGGACACTCGGGCTCTTCTCTCTTCCAGGCCCCCTGGATCCACTCCATCACAAAGGTTTGCTGTTCTACTGTGAGGCATCTCTCAACTCTGTCCTGCTTCTCTGATTCTCTTGCCTGGATGACTCCAACAATCCCCTGTTCAAAGCCTTGCCTCCCCCATCCATTGTCAAAAGAGCATCAGAGGCTCGTCCTAAAACAATGTGATCACGTCACTCCCCTGCTTAACACCCCTCAGTGGCTCCCCATCACCTTCTTACTGTGGCCCGTGAGGTCTGCCCACCTCTCCAGCCTCATCTCTCCAACTCCCTAGACACTGGGAGCCCCACACGTGTGCTGCTGTTTGCTGTGGGCACCCAGGCCTTCACGCTGCCCCTGCTCTTTCTGGAATGTTCATCCCCAGCCCTCCCTTTTCTTCCTCCATCTCCTCCCCTCCCCTTCCCTAGCCAGCTCCTAGTTTCAGTCTCCTCACTACTTAAACCTCACACCCTCTGGGAAACCCTTCACCTCTCCCCAGGCCAGGTTAGCAGCCCCAGCTCCATGTCCCCACCTCCCTCCCTTCCCCGGCCAAAGACTGACCATTGTGGGTTTTAGTCACCTCTTGCCCCACTGAGTCACAAACTCTAGGAGGGCAGGGACCAAGCCTGTGAATCATGGAGCCCAGCCTCTTAACAGCACCTGGCCTGCGGTAACAGGGGCTCCAGAAAGTGTGTTGAATTAATAAATGAATGAACAAAGGCACACACGCAGTAAGACTAGGTATCCTCAAGAATAGCTGTAATTCTTCTCTGCCCCCTTCCTTGTTCTCCTCTGTAGGACACATTCCTTTTCCTATTGCAAACCCTTGTCCCAGCACTGAGCTGGAAAGAATCTTCGGAACCTAATTAATTATGTAATAAAAATAACAGAGCTAGCATTTAAATACCCCAGGCAGTCTGCTAAGCTCTTTACGTGGGACACTTTATCTAATCCTCAACAGCAGACATAAGAAGCTGCTGTGCCCATTTCACAGACTAAGAAGCAAGGCATGGGGAAGTTAAGTGTTTCCCCAGGACCGCCCAATCAGTAAGTGACAGAGCTGGCTTCCACATGCTGGCTGTCTGACTGGTGAGCCCACCTGCTCATGCCCCCGCTCCACTCCCTGTTCTTATCCAACCCTATGTTTCACATAAAGAAATTGAAAGCCAAACAACCCAACAGATTTACAGAGAGCTGGGATGGGTGCTCAGACCTCCATGCTCCGGGTCCACGACTCTTGTGCTCACCACCCTGACTCCCCTGAGCACCCCCCAAGGCCAGACGATTCCCTCCATTTCCTTCTCCCTAACGCCCCACCACCTGCACACTCTGAGATGCTCCCTGAAAGCTGTGCTGCTCTCCCGGCCACAGGAGAGACCCCACAGGCTTCCACTCGTGCACAAGGGCCTCTGCTCTGTGGCCAGTGCCTGCTCCCGTGGCTGCAGCTGCAGGTGAGCTGCAGCTCCTGGTTTAATGAGCTCAGTTATTCCCAAGTCTTGATTGACACTGTCTTACAGCTACTGGGATCTCATCCAAAACCCCTTTCCACCCAGCAGCCCTGTTTCGAGCTGCAAGTCATCCCTCTTTTTGTGTGCCCCCTGCCCCGGCTCCTGGTTGGACACAGCCACTCCCCAGCATAGGGTGTCAGAGCTGGGGGGCCTCAGAGTATCCCACATAGAGGTTTTCCAACTACGCCCTGCGGAGGTGACAGGGGTATCTGCCTGGGAGGGGCACAGAGGGGTCTGGGCCCCGGCCTCCACATCAGCTAGGGAAGCTCAGCTGTCCATGTGCTTTGTGTAACAGTTCCTCATATGCTTTCATTTGAACAAAGGATTCTGACTGTAAACAAGTCTCCAAGCCCCTGAAATGGACTCAAACCCTCAGCAGGTCCCACATTCCCTCTGAGCTGGGTCTTAAACCCAGAGAGGCGGATCCTATCCTCCCTCCCTGTTGTCACCTTGTAGATATTTATAGCATTGCCATGTCCACCAGAGAGCGTAATGGGCTTTTTAGGCTGAACCAATTAAACTCTCCTCCCGTAAGTCATGTCTCCCGGATGGCTTCTGCTGCCCTTCTCTGAACTTGCTCTATCTTCATTATCTCGGCTCTGCGTGGCGGGGGGAGGGCACGGCCTGGGCCTTCACACACTGGCTACAGGAGGTGTCTGCCTCTCTTTGCAGCCCTGCCTGTGTCCTTCTGCCTCCACTGCCCCTTCTCACTACCTGGGCTGTGTAGATGTGATCCAGACCAGGGCAACGTAAACTGGGAAGCCGAAGACTCTGGAAGGGGTAATTGGTCTTCTCCTCCTTTTTTTCTTTGCCCCCTGCAAATATCAAGCAATATCAACAAATGTGCAAATAGCAAGCATCTAAGCCTGTGTGAACTGCACTGGGAGGGGCAGGCGAGGCTGTGTGCTGCAGAGATGGCTGAGCTCTGGGTGTGCCCGAGGTGCCCATAGCCTGGCAAAAGCTGGTGCTGTGAGATGTTCCCTGTTGGTTGTCTGTGATCCCTGAGGGCTGGTGGAGAGGTTGCAAGGGATCCCCCTGCTTGTAGAAAATGAGTGTGTTGCTATTTCTTTTCTAAATCAACAATAGAATAGTTACTTTTGTAAATGGAAGGGGTGAGGGCTCTGAAGGCATGCGGTGGGAGCACACTCACCCTGTGTCAGTGGAGGTCACATAAGTTCGGCTGTGACTCAGTCCCCAGCCTGCAGGCTCATCACTCGGCCCAACCCCACTCGCCAACCTGGTGGGTTCCACCACCACGTGGCATTAAATTCTTTCTATGTTTAGTCATACTCAGTTTAATTTACACCTAGTGTAGACCATTGGTTTAAGACAAGAAGCATAAGGAACACTGAGATGGAAATATAATATCAAGTTAATGAGAAGGATAAAAAATAGAATAATTCTAAAAATTTTCCCAGTACTCCATAAACCGATGCTAAAAAGGGAAAACACAGTGGCAATTATGGCCAATTTGGCTTTTTTTATTTATTAAGAATAAAGATAATCCATTACTGTGATGTATTTTTGAGAAGTGCTTGCAAACAGCAGTTTCAAACTTTCTCTTTAATCTGAATAGCCAATGGAAGAAAATCTTTTACATTTAAAAAAGTAGTTGATTTTTCAAAACACAAAAATTTTAATAACTCCAAATATAAGGTTCTTAAAGTGGTTGTTCAGGCTGCAACTTATAATTATAATCTACATTTTAAAACACAGGTTTGGCCCTCAAATAAAACCTATATCAAATAACAATATGTCAACAAATCACTTTTTCTGCATAATTAAAGCAAATTAAACACATTTATTGCTTATTCAATAAGGAAAATGCTCAAATTTATCTTTCTACATTATGGATATAATGAGCGATTAAAATAAACTTTATAATACAATCTTTACTAATACACTGACCTAAAATAAAATTATTACATTTAAGAATCACGGTATTATACACCACAGAAAAATTACAAAATAATTTTTAAAAATCTGTTAGCATTCTGTAAATTTTTCTGCATTTTCCATGATAGACTTGCATTTTTCGGGCGCCTGTGGTTGGATCAGGTTGTGTGGCTACTTTGGAACAATGAGTTGCGAGTGGAAGGTTCTAGACCTTCCAAAAGGATGTGAATTTTCCCTACTTTCTGATGATTGAAGGTTAAATTAAAAGAAACATTAAGGAAAACATTTCACAAAGTTTTCAGAGATTTTTCTGAAGCCCCATAGGTTTCCCCATCCACCACCACTCCAAATACTAATCAGGGGCCAACTTGCGCTACACAGGTGACCAAGACTGATGTGTCCCCAACCTCATGGAGCTTACAGTCCATGGAGAGCGGGTTGGGGGCAAGATGTCACAAATACTGGTGAGAGGCATGAAAGAAAGCAACAAGTTGCTGAGATGAAAATAATTGTGGGCAGAGGGTAAGGGCTGCCATCTCAGATAGGGTGTCCAAAGTCCAGCTGACGAAGAGCCCCTCGTTTAGAACTGGATAGAAAAGGAAACTGTCAAAAATGAGAGGAAGCTCATCTGAGCAGAAGGGCCAGGATATTCTGATGCTCAGAGGCAAGAAGAGCAATGTGGGTAGAATGTAATAAGGACAAGGTGGCTGCAGGGGGTGAGACCTGCGAGACAGCCAAGGCTCGGCCATGCAGAGTTTTGAGGGCCACGGAGAAGTTTGGATTTATTCTAAGGGCATGGGAAGCTCCCATAAAGTTTTTAGCAGAGGAATGACAAGGTCCCACCCGTTCCCATCACCAAGCTCAAACCCTAACTTTTGGCCCAGGAGGCCCACATGGAAGGATCTGGAGACTCACTCCACCCAACTGGAGGCTCCTCCTGGAGGCCCAATGTCTGTCTTGGCAGCCAGGCCACCTCATGTCCCTGCGCCCAAGCTCCAGCCTTGACTCCTCGCCCTGCCGCCCCTTTGCTCTGACTAGGGCCTGTTCTGCTGTCACCACTTCTCCTGGGATAGTTTCTTGAACTACGGTCCCCGCAGAACCTGAATCAGAATCGCCCAAGGAGCTTATGCAGAACCAGCTCCTGAGCCCCTTCCCCAGAGAGGCTGACTGGGCAGACCAGGAGTCTTAAATTTTTAGAAGCTTCTGAAGTCTTCAGAAGAGCCCCGGAGTGTGAGTCTGGGGGTCTCCTTCCCACTGGCATCTCTCCCCAAGACCGGCCACCTGCTTGCTGCAGCACTTGTTTTGCCCTCCTGCCAGACACCCAAACGTGCACCCCCTGTCCAGCATTCCCTAACTCCCCAGACTCCCGGTGGCCAAGGCACATCTGCCCGGCCCACACCTGGGCTATTTCTTGCAGGGCATGCTCTCAGGTACTGAACATGTGTGTGAGCCACCACCAATACCTGTCTATCACCATGCCCTCCTCCCCAGTGTCCCTGGCTCATCAGTTTCTCATCGCCGCGGCTGGGATCCACAAGCCCCATAGGCACGTCTACTTCCCACACCACCCCGCGGCCCAGCACATGGGCTGTAGTGCTGGACAGGCCTGCGTTTGAATCCTGGCATTGCTACAGACCAGCTCTCATCGCCGCGGCTGGGATCCACAAGCCCCATAGGCACGTCTACTTCCCACACCACCCCGCAGCCCAGCACATGGGCTGTAGTGCTGGACAGGCCTGCGTTTGAATCCTGGCATTGCTACAGACCAGCCGGGTGCCTTCAGGCGAGTTGCTCATTCTCTTTGAGCTTCAGTTTCTTGTTTGGGAGATAGAAATAACAATATGCAATGGACTAAAGGTTTGCATCCTCCCCCCCCAAATTCCTATGTTGAAATCCTAACCCCCAATGTGATGGTGTTAGGTTAGGAGATAAAAACTTTGGGAGGTACTTAGGTCAGGAGGGTGGATCCCTCATGAAGGAGATTAGTGCCCTTATAAAAGGAACCCCAGAGAGCTCACTCACTCGTATTCTACCACGTGAGGACACAGTGAGAAGTCGGTAGTCAGCAGCCTGGATGACGGTCCTCATCAGAACCCGACCATGCCGGCATCCTGGCCTCGGACTTACAGCCCCCAAAACTGTGAGAAATAAATTTCTGTTTATAAGCCCCCAATCTATGGTATTTTGTTATGGCAGCCCAAACTGTCTATCATACCCTAACTCTTACACTTTTGTTATGAAGATTAAATGAAATAATACATGTAACAGTACCTAGCATATAGCCAGCACTCAATAAATATTAGCTATTGCTATTATTCTTACCACGATCACTTTATTATTCCTGGCCAGGTGTGATCCACCTGACAACCACGCTCCCATTCTCTATTAAATGACGGCAGAAGCCTCTCCTGACACGAGCCTCTCCTCCCTGCTGTCCTTCCCTGAGTGAGGACACCGGCCCGGGTACTGCCGTTCAGGAGAGGGGAGATGGCAGGAAGCAATTGCCCAGGAGCCAGTCGCCCCTCCCCCATGGTCTGTGCTGATTTTTCAGGAAGGAGAGAGGCTGAGCCCCGTTCCCTCCTCCCATTTCTGCCTTCCTCGCTAAGGTCTATTTTTATCAGCTTTGCACTCCCCTGAGCTGTGATGTTTGGCTACAAGGAACAGTTTCTCCAGGTGGGAGAGAAAACACACATAACCTCCAATCCTCTCTCTAAAATCAACTGCATGAGTGGTTCTGCTGCTCTGGCACCTCTGTGTGCTCCAGCTGGGAGACCAACTGTCTGGGAGCTGGGGGCCATGATGCTGGGCTGGGACATGCCAGGCTCCCAGATGAGAAAGCAATGCATTTTCTACCAACTAAGCTGCCAGATGGTGGCCTGAGACCTCCAGGCTCCAGGGACAGGGCCAAGGTAGACACAAACCCACATGTGAGCTGTCCTCTTACCTGGCACCTATAGGCTGTGTCAGGAAATGAGCTGCCCAGAACCACACCTATCAGAGTTGGCAGGGACCTCAGAGATCACCTCTTCCAACCCTTCCATTGAACATCTGGGGAACTAAGGCCCAGAGGGAAGGTACTCTCTGAGTCCACAGTGAGGCAAAGCCACAGCTCCTGGCCTCCCAGTGACCTCCCTAGGGGACTCACTAGCCAGGCTGCTCAGCCAGGTCACCTCTGGCCCAGAGTAACAATTCCGCACCTGGCTCAACCAGTGTCCCTCTGCAGCTGCCTGGCTGGCCCCTGGTCCCACTCTGTTTACTGCCAGTATTGCCTTCCTGTTTGTTTTCTTACGGGAAGAGCTAGAGGAGCCAGGCAGGACCACAGCTACTGAATGGTCCTTCTGAAGGGCAGTCTGTTATTCCAGCAGCTCTGGAATGTCTAGAAGGATAAAACAGAACTGCTGTTTGCCACAGTGGAGAGCAATCTGGCCCCTGCTCCAGCCCTGTGTGTGTGACTGGGGTCACAGTATTTAAACTTCAAATCCTAGATTCCAAAGCACGGGTGCACCATTTTTGTGCCTGCACCTCCTAATGCCCCTGAGAGGTCAGGTCAGTGGGCTTTATAGCCACCACAGTCTGTAGATGACCCACGGAGACCCAAGCAGTCACGTGAGAGTTTCACGAGGGCTTAGCTGTCCGGTCTACGCCTCCCACTCTTCTTACCCTGAACGCAAGTCTTGGAAACCAGTTTAGTCTCACATTCCTGGCACCAGACACAACTGGTGGGATAAGACTCACTTCGTGTGAGTCTTACATAAAGTCTCTCAAAACTTATGGGGTTCTCAAATAGAGGGCCACCCCAGCCTATATAGCACCCCTTCCACAACACACTTTACTTCCAGTTGTTGAAATAGTGTTGTAATAAATTGATTTCGTAAGTACAAGATACCTGATGGCCAGGAACTTGCCATAATGCATTTGCAACTCTGCAGAGCATGAGACATGTGTGGGACCCTGTGTTGTGAAATGCATCATCTACACAGCAGCACGTGATGGCCTGGGCTGACGGCACCGGGGCTTTTTGCCTCTTATCTCAGATCCTCCAAAATGGCCCATCAAGACCTTTGATTCTCCCCTTCCACTTCTTGGGCAGGTGGCTCAGCCTGGGATGACCCATCAACTCAGGGAGCAGATGGATGGAGCCCTGAGCTAAGCCCCAGTGCCTCCTCCACCCTCCCCAGCCCAGGAAATGGCCAGAGGCCCCGGAGCAGGGATAGGAGCCCAGGCCCACAGCTGATTAGAAAAGAAAGAGCAGGGGAGGCTGGAGGTGGCTCCTGGCAGGGTAGGTATGGGGTGCTGGGGTGTGGGGTATATAAGGAGGCAAACCAGCATGGGGGTCTGCAGGGAGAGTGATAAAGAGGGGCACAAAGCCAAGAGCATCCAAAAAGCACTGAGGCCCAGCTTCCAGGGTCTCGAAGCTCAGCAAGGAAAGCCCTAGCTTGCTCCTTTTCCAGAAGAACAGCCTACTGAGTCACCTGCACAGGCTGTGGACAGAACCACTGAACTCCTGGGTACTCCCCAGCAAAATCTCTCCAAATGGATGGAGAAAAGTCAGACCCTGGGGATTTCAAATCCATTTTTGTACAGTCCCAAAGATACCCAGTGTCCCCAGCAAGGAAGGATGTCAGAGTGATGGGGTCTCTTGGTTTTTCAGGCTGTGTTCCAGAGGTAGCATGACCTTGAAGGAGACACTGCTGACCAAGAAGAACTAACCATGCAAAGAAAGCTGATCCCAGCATCTGTCCCCACACAGCCTGTTCTAGGAAAAATATCCCCCCTCGAAGGGTTTAATTGCATATCCTCACTCTCCATGCACTCTGGACCCTTCTCTGCATCCCTTTTTTCTAGCAAAATGTGCTCATGGCCTTGCGGCATCCTCTGTTATCCATCTAGGAAATGCTTCTCAACTTGGCTAAACATCAGGATCATTTAGAGAGTGTTTAAAAATAGAGATCCTTAGATTCCCCACCCCCAGGGACTTTGTTTTGAAGGTTCAGTATTGGGGGACAGGAACTTATTTACATCAGACTTGAGAGTCCCTGAACTAGGGTAAGCAGTCTCACACCACAAACATAAGTTGAATTTCTACTATGTTGTGCCTGGCGATAAGGGCTTTAGATGTGATTTCTAAGAATGGCTTCTGCTTTTACTGCTCAAAAGGAAATGATCTCTTTCTTTTCTTCTGCACTGACAAGCTCACCAGAGAACAAAACGTCTTGGGGAGTAACCCAGGCTGATCAATAGAGAGACTGTGTCTGGACTTTTAAGGATGCTGCCCCATCTTCCCAAGTATCCTCAGAAGAATAGTACCCACCAGCCTGCAATTTGAGAAAAACAGTGTTTTAGTGAAAGGCAGCCAAATCAGCGCCCATGGGGCAGTGGGGCAGGGACTTGCCTGTGGTTCCAGGGGTATACTCTACCTTAGGCCACTGTGTGCATGATCCAGCAGCTGGGACTATTTGCTAAGGGTTCATCGGTCATGGACAGTGAGAGCCCTCTACCCACCCCCCACCGCCAAGAGAGGCAGGAGGCGTTGGGGCCTGGAGGGACAGGGCAGTTGGGACAGGCAGAGAATCAGGGGATCTGGACCAGAAGTCAAGAATATGCAAGAGCCTGAGGGGGCAGGGACCTCAGAGGAAGCTCAGAGCTACATCAGGGGAAGCAGAGAACTTTGCTGACTTCACAGGAAATCTAGGAGGGAATCCTGGGCAGAAACAAGCTGACCTCAGCTGGCCTGCAGAGACTTGTGGCCTGAGTAATCTGTGTGGCTCATGGGGAGAGCTGGGAGCTCTCCAGAGACAGAGAATTTGGCCTTAGCCACGGACTTGACTCTAATAAGCTGTGTAACCTTGGACAATCTACCTCACCTCTCTGGGTCTTGTTTTCTCCGTCAGTAGAATGGCAAAGAGAGGACAGGTGATCTCCAGGTTCTCTCCCAGCTCTGCGTCTCTGTGGACATTGCCACTGAGCTGGGAAAAGCTCAACCCTAGCTGCTGTGAGTGCTGGGATCTACTCCTCACTGGGCCCGGTGGCCGCCCTGCCTGCTCAGAGCCACAGCACTGAGGGGACTATCCCTTGACTGATTTGGAAGAGCAGTAGGCACCGAGGGGAAGGTGGCAACCTGCGAGGGAGCCAGAAGTTGGGAGCCTGGAGCGGGGTCTCGCGGCTATTTGGGGGGCAGGGAGGCTGCAAGCCTAGGGGACCTGAGACCAGACAATTGCTATCATGGTGGTCTTCCTCCCCCTCCTCTGGGGACCTCAATGGACCCTGCAAAAACATCTCACTACTTCTACACACAGAGTGAATCTGTTACTTCAGCCATGATCAGGGTACACAGGCTGACTTTGGGCAGGAATGGCCTCAACATGGTGGAAGAAGCTGTGGGGGATGGTGGAAGCCACCCACTCCTTTTTTTTTNGAGTTAGGACTCAATGGTTGCAAGGAACAGAAAATGGGTGTGGGCTTATGTAAAAAAAAAATGTGACTTGCTTTACAAGGACAGGGTGATATCTCCTGGAAGCCAAGAGCACGAGTGCACCACACTTCAGCAGGGTTGCACACTGGGGGCTGTCAGGTCACCAGGGCACTTCGCCACCTCCCATCTCTGCTCCTGCATGGTGTCTCCTTAACCCCTGTGCTGGCCTGTTGTTTCTGTTCTTCCATCCATGCAGCAGATTATGCCCTCCGGTC
>NW_007731052.1:164308-171968 GCF_000696425.1 Galeopterus variegatus | reverse complement strand
ACTCATTCACCCAATAATTACTGAACTCTTTCTTTGTCCCAGACACTGTTCTAAACTGGGCATAAGACAAACTGAAAAGGTCCCTTATATTCTAGAGGGAAGACACAGACATGAAAGAAATAAGTAACTCTGTATGTTCAGAATGCAAGTTCTATGGAGAATAAAAACAGCAGGAAAGAGGTAGGGACTGTGAGGTCAGGTGTGTGTGAGGGCTTGTCTCGCTACCCACAGAGCAGATGAGGATTTGCTTCCAGGGAATGTGGGTGATTTGGGAAGCCTGCACTTTCATGGAGACTGATGTGAACAGGGTAATAGACATAATGAGGTATGTCAAGGCATATAGTGATGGTGGGTCAGTGAGTGCTGGAAAGGACAGAGGGGAGAGGGTTCTTCTCAGAACAGACAGAATTCTGGGCCCATTTTACCCGTTAGTAATGTTTTGGAGGCCAGGGATGGAGAGGTCTTTTGCAGAACTTCTAGGACTCTCATTTGCCCACTGAAGCCTGAAATAAGGGGAGCCTGGTCTTATCCAGGAGCTCCAGGCTCCTGGATATATGAACTTAACAACCAAGATAAAAGAGTTCCAGCAGGAGTCCTAGGACTGATACTGATTAGATCTGATTGGCCCAGCTTGGGTCACATGCCCACATCTAAACCTATTGCTGAGCTTTCCCCAAACCAAGGACTCTGGAGCCCACAGCCCCACTTCACAGAGCAGCAACCACATGGCTCCGGCAGTCAGTTGTCAGGGCTCGAAGGCAAGTCCCGTGTAGCTAGATGGTCCAGTTGTTTTCAAGAGAAGCTGGTAATCTGGAGGGTGTGTGTGTGTGTGTGAATTTTAGTGTTGGCAATTTCTTTTAAAAAAAAAGGTTTTTGGGGGGCCGGCCCGGTGGTGCACTGCTACAGTGCGCCGCTTGGGAGTGCGGCGGCGCNTTACATGTAGATGTGCTTAATGTAGGAGTTACATCTAGTTGGCTCTCAACAAATGCTAGGTCTCATTGCTTAGATCTGCCAACTAGGAATCAGACTGGGTTTATCCTTTGGACTTTCTCTGCATCTCCAGGTCTGCCTTTTAACACTTGGCCATGATCATACAGTAAGTAACTAAGCTTGGCTTTATTCCTCAAATCCATGTTTTGCCTTTAAGACTTGTTTAAATTTTGCTTCCTATTCCTTAAGGAGCAATTTCTGAATGCTCCTAGTTTTTCATTCATTAAAACAGTGGATTTCCAGGGAAGACGAAGTATGGGCTAGTTTTTGAAACATGAGATTTTGACTGGAGAAATCTCTATGTGGAGAAAGTTCAGGAACAGAGCACAATAGACATCCTGTAGGATCAGGCAGCGAAAAGGTGAGTCACGATTTTATATGAGAGACTTTGAAAGCTAGATCAAGAGTTTTAGATTTTATTCTGTAGGCAGCAGGGACCTACTGAATATTTCAAACAGAAGAATGATGTCATCAGATCCGATCTTTTGTGATTTTACTGGTGGCAATGTGAAGAATGCTCTGGAGAAGGGGAAAAATTTGAGGCAGACAAAACAACTGAATGCTGTTGCAGTAATTTGAGTGAGAGATGATAAGGGCTTGATGAAGGGTAGTGGCACTGGGATTGCAAAAGGGAAGTCATATTTGAGAGACATCTTACAATAGAATTGACAGGATTTGGTGGCACTTGGATGTTGGGAATGAGAATGAGGAAGGAATGGAAGATAGCACTCGGAGCTGAGAAAGTGTGATGGTATTATAGCCTAAACAGAACAGAGGTAAGTTTTGGAGGATGGTGGAGAGGATGAATTTAGGACATGCAGAGTTTATGTCACTCAATGAATCCATTTTTTTCCTCCCTCCAGTAGTTTCCTGGGCTCAGAAGAAACGTGCATATGAAGGTGACTGATCCAGCAGAATGCACCCCAACATATCCTGAATACTAAGTAACCACAGCACCTGGGAGACTGAACAAGTCATTCTGCAAAATGAGCGCCCTCATATCAAAAGGGGAAAGACAAGAGAGGATCCAAAACTGCCTCAAAGCTTCATCCGGGGGCTGCTGTTTTTAGAGTGTTGAAGTGTCACTGATGATTTCCCAAGATGAGTCAGAGCTCCCTACATAATCTTATTCCCCTGAGAACTGGAATACGTTCTCTGCTGACAGCCTACCTCTTCCTCCACTTCTCCCCTCTCCTTCCACAAATCTGGATCAGACCCAAGGATGTGGAGTACTGTTTGGTTTTTAAGAATGATACCCTGTTCTTCTCTGCTATTTAATCTCTGCTCTGCTTAATCATCTATATAATCCAAGCCAATCATCTATCAATTAACCAATCAGCAAACATTCCTTAAGCACTTTTCATTTATTCTTTCATTCAACAAATATTTAGTGAGTGTCTACTATGTGCCAGCTACTGCTCCAGGTGCTGGCAATACACCAGTGAACAAAACAAAGTGAATTTTAAATTGTGGCACATTTTTCTAGGAGTGTAATATCTATACATATATATCATAGGGAATAATACAAGATGAATGACCAAGATGTTTTTATGCTCATGAGATATAAGGGTAGGTCCTGCTGTGTCAGCTTCTGAGGACTAACATTCAGGAAAATAGGAGATAATTACGATCTGGAATAACATAGGAGGGTTCTATAGGGTCTTGGAAGATAGAGGGCATTTAGATGGGCAAAAGGAAGAGCATTTTATTGTTTTGTTTGTTTTGTTTTTGGTGACTGGCAGGTACAAGGATCCGAACCCTTGACCTTGGTGTTATAACACCACACTCTAACCAACTGAGCTAACTTGCCAACCAAGGAAGAGCATTTTAGACAGGGGAACAACATGACAGCACGCACAGAGTTGGCAATAAATGGGCACATGTTTGAGACATATTGATTAAGGCAGACTAACTCAAGTGATGGCTGTATGTTAAAGTGGAATACAAAATGAGGTTGAATGAATCCAATAGGAAAAGATGACGAAAACCCTTTAAAATCAATCAGGGAAACTTAGATGTGACTCAGTAACAAAGAGGAAGACATTGTGCATGAGCAGGGAAGGCAAGGAGAGCGCAGATATGAACACGTAACCTGATGAATGCTCTCTGCAGTGGGACATTCAATATTCAGCAACTCTGTAGCTCTCTGCAGTGGGACATTCAATATTCAGCAACTCTGTAGCTCTCTGCAGTGGGACATTCAATATTCAGCAACTCTGTAGCTCTCTGCAGTGGGACATTCAATATTCAGCAACTCTGTAGCTCTCTGCAGTGGGACATTCAATATTCAGCAACTCTGTAGCTCTCTGCAGTGGGACATTCAATATTCAGCAACTCTGTAGCTCTCTGCAGTGGGACATTCAATATTCAGCAACTCTGTAGCTCTCTGCAGTGGGACATTCAATATTCAGCAACTCTGTAGCTCTCTGCAGTGGGACAGAGTTGCTGAATGTGGAATGTGTGAGGTGATTACCCCCCTCTCACGTGCCCGTCTCAGGACAGCCTGGGAGCAGGAATTGCATTCTGTGATGGGTGAGACTTTAGAATGACAAAAAAGCAGTGCATTCAGAGACAGCAGCTAAGACAGTGGAGGGCTTAAAGGCAAACTAATGAGTAGAAGTTGAAGGACTCAAGCGCTTGAGGAACAAAACTACCTTCAAATATTTGAAGGGCTTGGGGAACTAGATTTGCTCTGAATGGTCTGAACTGGTAGAAATAGAACAGCTAACAATACAGGGAGACACATTTTGGCTCTTTGTAAAGAAGAACTTTCTGAGTGAGAGCTGTCCTCAGGAGGTAGTGGATTTCCTCTCACTTAGCAGAAGTGTTGTGGAAGGGATTCAAATACTGGACAAGTAGTTGGACTAGCTGTAATTTGAAGTCCTTCAGGCATGAGAGTCTATGTTTCTCAATTCAAATTCAAGTCCTCAGACATCTGAAAGAGGAAGAACCATGTTGAGTTCTGATCATTACTGTTTCACAAAACAAGCCCATGGCACCACTCAGACTGAGAATCTGGAAGGCAGGCTCTGTTTCTTCCCTGCCTTTTGCCACCCAAATATGGGACACTGGGCTCACCCCATATGATGGGTGCTCTAAGCGTAGGGATAATGGCTTCATAATAAAAATGGACTGCTTGTTCTTGCTAGCTAAGTTTGTTTTGTTCGTTTTGTTTTGTTTTTGGAAAGGTACCAAATTTTTATAGCCCAGGAGAGAGAAGTAAGGAAGAAAGGAAATTTATAATGTGGTTCTAAGTGGTTTTGCCACATATTTGATTAGCCCTTTATGGAAAAAACACAAGCTTAATGGGATTATTTAAGAAGGTGCACACACACAGAGGAGACATGCTTAACTAATGATTGGAAAGTGTATCTGAGCTGGAAAGTATCCTCTTTGCCTTAAGTTGTATGATAAATACTATTACTATGGGAGAATCCACACTATTACTGAGTCCATAATTGCAATGTGACTATGACTTGCAAAGCACTTCTGATTTTTAAAGACGTTCTTGGGTGCCTGATTCACCAAATGTGTGATATCCCCACACTGCCATTCATACACCAGCCAGAACACAAATGTAGGAAAGGGACTCACTGGGATGGAAAAGTGTCAAGAAGCCTCTCTGAGTGAGTAACACATACCAATATCTCCCACTCTTTCAACATCCACTTATTTCTTAACCCTTTACACCTGGACTGAAATTTCCTTCTCAAAGGTCATCAGTTACTTTGTAATCACTAGTCCTGTGACTTTTTATTTTGTCCTCAATTCCTTTGCTCCCTCTGCAGGATTCCATGCCACCATCTTCTTGAAACTTTGTGATTATTTGGCATTGGGTTGCTTCACTCTTCTGATTTTCCTACTGCATCTCTGACCACCCTCTTCCTCTCCGCATTGTGCTAGATTCTATTGTGATCCTCTGCTTTTTATCCATCTCAGATCTCGTTTACAATGTACATCTTCAATCAACACATCTATGCAGATGATTCCCTGAAGTGAAGAGTGTCTGTCTCATTTGTTTCTGGTACTTCCACCCCCTAACACATATCTCATATAAAGTTGGTGGCAAAAGATTAAATGAATTCCCATGTCTGCATATGCAGCGCTAATTTCTTTTGATTTCAGACCTCCAATTCTCACTGCTCATTGAAACCTAGATCTTTTCAGCCCCCAAATTTCTGAAGTTATATTAACCATGTTTAAGAAGTTTAGCTGTCAGAAAACTACACTCTTGTAATTAACTTCCAGCCAGGAAAAAAATCACGTGGCTCCCTTTTCTGACTTTCTTATTTCATTTACTCTTACTCAGAGACTCAAATTCACTTTTGACTGTCGTGACCCCACACCACCCCAAGAATCTCCTTTATTTCCTTTTTTGGCAGCTGGCCAGTACAGGGATGGAACCCTGGACCCTGGTGTTATCAGCACCATGCTCCAACCAACTGGGCTAACCAGCTAACCTTTTTTTTTTTTCTTTCTTTTCTATCATTTTCACTCTATGTGTCACTACCCTAATTCAAGAATTTATTTCCAAAGGCCAGAATTATGATTATTAGTCATCTAAGAGGTAGTCTACTTAGAAGGATAATTAAATGAAGAAAAGTTCCTGCTCAGCTTTAATCTATCCTGCTTGTCATTGCCAGATTAATATTCCTAAAACACCTTTATCTTTCTCCTCCATCAATCCAAGTTCTCAAAATGGTTTTCATGGTTCACATTGCGAACAGAATCCAGTCCCAACAACTTGACTAGTATTTCAAGCTACCAGTGTCCAGCTTTTAATTTACCTCTCACTGCACACCCACACGCCTCCCCTCAAGCCAGGGATCTACTTTTCATCCCCTTTAACATCTGGGCATGTTATCATTCTTCCTGTTCTGCATCTTTGGAATAATTCCTAGCCAACATTTGAAGCCAACCTCAAGTCTTTCCATTTCTGGGAAGATTTTTCAACCAATAATAATGTCTCCTTCAGATAATTTCTTGAAATGTTAGCATATTTTGCCTCAATTAATCTTTTTTTTTTTTTTTGGCTCTGTGTGGATATTTTCTTTCCACCTGAGTTATAAACTCATAAACTCTTTCCAGGCAGGGACAAGGGCTTTTAATACTTTGATTTACCCAAGAACCACTAGCATGCTGCCCTGTAAGTAGACTGGATGGAAACAGTTATCTACCTTCTTGAGTTTTATTAGTCTGCAGATTCCAACTAATTTCAAGAACTAGGAGATTATGTCCACCCTTGCCAGGTTACTGATGTGGAATTGGAAGACCCAGTGGACTGGAAAAAGTGGTAATATCACAGCATGATGCTCTGAAAAGTTTCCAGGAGTGTTACACTGCAGTGACCCTTTTTCATTGGACCTTAAGCAGAGGTGTAGTACCCCTTAGCAGAAGTTGTCAGACTTCTGTCCTACCATTCCACTGAAATTGATATCACTAGGGTCACCATTGACTTCCTGATTGTCAAATCCAGTGGGCAGTTTATGGCTTTTATCTCACTGGACCTCTTTTAGTGCTATTGTCCCCTACATCCTTCTTAAAACTTTTCTGTTGGTTTTATTCTTCTTACCTGCTTTCTACTTCTTTGACTTCTCTTCCATTTCCTTTAACATTGTTATTTTCTAAAATGTGATTCTGGTCCTCTTTCCCATTGTCATACTCTCTTGATGACCGCAAACATCTCTTCGATTTGACTAGTCTCTGAATGTGTGTGACTCTGAAATAATATATTACACCTCTAGTCTAGACCCCTCTGCTGAACTCCAACTGCTTAAGAGACACCTTGACTTGGGTGTCTTACTGGAGCTTTAAAATTGGCACAGCTAGGGGCCGGCCCGGTGGCGCACTGCTACAGTGCGCCGCTTGGGAAGTGTGGCAGCGCTCCCGCCAAGGGTTCAGATCCCATGTGCAGACTGGCGGCTCACTGGCTGAGCGAGGAGCAGGGGCAACACCGAGGGTTGCGATCCCGTTGCCGGTCCTGGTCCGGTACGGGCGCGACACTGAGGGTTGCGATCTGTTGCCGGTCACGAAAAAAGACAAAAAGACAAAAAAAAAAAAAAAAATTGGCACAGCTAGAATGGAACTATATGAGTGACCTTCCCAGCACTGTGGCAAATCTGCTCCTCTTTGATCCTGCTCGATTAGCTTCTTTAAACCAGTGGTGGTCAACATTTTTGCATTCACATCTCTTAAGATAATTTGTAAATATCTCTTTCATATTTTTAAGTTGACAACTAAAATGTTTTGTTATAATTGTATATATTTCAAAGGATATACTTAAAATACTGCCAATATTAACATTTAAAAAATCATTATGGAATTTTAAAAAATGTATGTAGTAGAATCTCAATTGCAAATTTGATACTCAAAATCATTCATTCAAAAATACATAAACCAGCTCTTTTTTATTATTGTATAAATTTAAGGTGTATAACATGATGTTTTGATATACATATATACATACTGAAGCGATTACTACTGTCAAGCAAATTATCTCCCACAATTATCTTTCTTTTTTTGTTTGTGGTTAGAGTACCTAAAACGTACTCTTTAAGCAAATTTCTAGTATATGATACAATATTATTAGCTATACCCCACTGCTATACATTAGATTTCTAATAAGCTCTTTTTTAATGGTTAAAAAGTTTACATGTTTTCATTCTGAATT
>NW_007731052.1:161931-163455 GCF_000696425.1 Galeopterus variegatus | reverse complement strand
TGAGAAGTATTATTAGTACACAACCATCAATAACATAAATATATTAACTTTATGACTATGAAACAAAAAATAAAATTTTATTGGAAATTCATGATGTAATGAGATAGATGGGACTTTTATTTTTTTCCAATCAGTTTTCATATCTGTGGTTAAAAATAACATATTATTGGAATAAAACTGGCTCAGCATTAATTCTATTTCTATTTCATTTTTTCTAATTTATAAGTCAAAAATAACATTGTGACCTATCCTTTAAAAAGTACCTTTAGTGATCTATCAGGTGAAGATAAAAACTTCATTAGGTCTTCTTTGAACTTCAAAGAATTGGGAACAACCTGGCATGCAAAAGTGTTACTTAGGCATTATAATAATAATTTACATTCTCGACACCAACCGCAATATTTTAAATACTCCTCTTTTGGGGGTATGCCAGAAAATTTTATCCTGAGGCAACATGCTATAGGAATAATTGGGCTGGGTGAGAAGTATGCCTTTCTTTTGTAAAGAGGGAGAAAGATGATTTGGAAAGGGGCATTGGAAAGGAGCTAATTGATTTTAGGAGAGATGTACACAGAAATTAATTTCTTTAAATTATTCATTCCCAAAGCTTGGGACATTTGTGGATGCTGTTTGTTGCCCATTTGGCATCAACTCCCTACTTTCTCTTTCCTAACAGAGCTATGATTTGGTCCAGGTACCTAGCTCTACCACCCCAGGCACAAGGACTTAGCCCAGATCCAGAGGAGGAGCCTGATTTATCTAAGCCATCCAACACATGGTTCCACTGGCACCAGTTATAAATTCATGTTGTGCAAGTTGGCCCAATCAGACCAAGGGCAAAACTGATGAAATTCCTGTTTGTGGGTAGAGATGACTTTCTCTGATAGGATGAGGACAAGGAATCATGCAGATCTCTCACGGTCACTAGTAGCTGTCTTACATCTATCCATGTTGGGACAGCTGTAGGCTGTGGAAGAGAGAGGTGGAAAGAGACCAAGGCTTCTGATGAACCCCTGATCCACCAGTCCTGGTGCCTGCCTTACCTCTGGATTTCCTGTTATGTGAGATCATAAGTGTTCTTATTTAATAAAACAATGACCTGTGGCCACACACGTGAATGAGTGAGCAGATGAACACGGAGTTTAAGAAGTCCTTATTTTCTTACTTAGGTTTTGAAACAGCTTCTTAACTGATCTTCCTGTTTATAGTCTCTTCCTTGTCCCCCACATTCTACACACTGCCCCCCCAGAATAACTTTTCTAAAACACCTGCTTAGGCCCTGAAGTTTGCAAGGTGATTTCTAAAGCACCTTTCAGCTTTAAAAATATTTTAAAATAGAGGGTAGCTTTGGTATGACTGGCTTAGGGAACTAAATATGTTTTAATGTTTCTGTTAGTAATGTGTTCTCTTAACTTTAGGCTGAGATGGATGGAAGATAAAAAGTATGATTTTACGGAAAGAGGAGATGGCAGGAAAGGAGAGAGACTAAGTATTCTAACCCTACATACAATGCTGGTTATTGTC
>NW_007731052.1:158555-161364 GCF_000696425.1 Galeopterus variegatus | reverse complement strand
GAGATGGCAGGAAAGGAGAGAGACTAAGTATTCTAACCCTACATACAATGCTGGTTATTGTCATTTGCCTACGTCTGGCTCCAGAGTTTTTTGCCCTGTTTCGTTGACCAAGAGATAAAATGTTGGTGACTCTTCTCTTTCCATTAATTGCTTTAGAAACAGAATAAATTGATTCGATAACATTGATCAAAGAGGACGTATCCTTCTCCTCCACAGACCTCTTAACTTTCAGGTTCAAAGAAGAAATCAGAAAAAAATAGGCTTTGAACTCTGCTTTTCAGAACGGCTTATATTGCATTTTAATTGAATTTGTTAGAATTTTACCTTCTGCCTTTGGTGGACTGATTAGATGAAATAAATTTATATCTGAGGGATCTATTTTACAAAGATGGCTTAATCCTTCCTTCTGAAGATGAATTGTCAAGGCCATCGATTGTCCTCTGTAACTTCCAAATTACCTCCTATAGTGACAGCTTCCGAGTTTGTGTGTCTCTGATATATAAATAGACCCAGAGCTTTCTTAACAGCAGAGCTAGACTGCCTTCTGGGCTGCTTCTGAACTGTGTACATTTGGAGTAGTGGGGATTACTGGTCTGTTCATTCCCATAATTTTCAGCTGATCATTCAAATCATAGAATTGTCCAAAACACCAAGCCTAGTCCAGAGCTGAGGACTTAACAGGTCTCAACAAATATTTATTGACTAAGCTCACCTAGTCCAGTCTTTGCTCTAATGCAGGAGTTTCTTCTGCAGGACCCTGGAATGGCCATTCAGCTTCTGATCAAACATTGACAAGGAATACCATAAGACAGCATGCCTACTCTTCCATGGGTCTAAGAGTTTCCTCCCCGCCCCCATCAATCTCAGGTCTGGAATTAGAGAACAGTAGCATTGATTAGAATTGCTTCTGGTGGCAAACTGTCAGCATTAATCAACGTCTGTTGTTTATAACCTGTCCAACCTCCCTTTCCCCTTCTATCTGTAACAACAGCTTGGTTCTCCTTTGGAAAACTGAGTCCTCCTCCCTAGTCCTGTTTCTATCACTTGCAGGACCCAGGATAAAGTTAAAATGGAGGTCCCCATACCATATACCTAAATATTTAAAAGTTATAAATAGAGCGAGTAGTTACATAAAATATGCTCTATGCTTTTACTTTCAGAATGCTGAAATTGATAAATATATGGAAAGCTATGGTATTTATATGACTAAAAGCCAGCAAAAATATAAAATACAATTGAATTTAATTATTTTTACATATGTCTAGGGTTAATGTTGATGAACTGGCAATTTTCAGGTGCACAGTGAAATCCATAGTTAATAAATTATCTATCTATTCCATAAAATATATTTGTCTTGGTTTCATTCCAGCACAATCACTACTTATGTTATTATAATAAATATTTTTATATAGTCTGTGTTCTATTTACAGTAATCTAAAGCAAGGGTCAGCAATCTTTTTCTTAAAAGACAAGATAGAAAATATTTTAGCCTTGCATTTCGTCTCTGTCCTAACTACTGTACTCTGCTGTTGAAGTGTGAAAGCAGCTATAGACAGTGCATAAATGAATGCACATGGCTATGTGCCAATGAAACTTTATCACAAAAAATAGGCAGCCAGCCTGTAGCCTGCAGTGTGCATAGCTTGCCAACCCCTGATCTAAAAAAAATTAAGATAAAATATAATTGTAATAAAAGTGTATGAAACTTGAATGTATATTCATAAAATACAAATTATATAAAAATCTACAATTTTCATGCAGTTTTTAAAAAATGTTAATTTTTATTTTAAAAAGACTCAAAATCAAGCAATGGAGCCAGCTGCCTGGGGTTCTGAGACAGCAGCTGAGGGCCATCCTCCCACCCCTGCCACAACAACATTTTAGAATGTACTTAGTAGCCATGTGTGTTTCTTTGGGGTGTGTGACTTGTCTGCTCATGTCCTTCACCAAATTTCTGGGATTTTTCTAATTCATTTTTAAGAGTTCTTTTTGCTTTAAGATGTTAATCTTTGAGTGTTAAATTTGTTCCTTATCAATTGACATTAAATTTAATTTGTGATGTTTTTCTTCATTTCTATGTTGGCCATTTGTATGTCTTCCTTTGAAAAATGTCTACAGAGATCAGTTGGTTTTAGATATGTGGGTTGATTCCTGGGTTTTCTATTCTGTTCCATTGTTCTGAGTGTTTGTTTTTAATGCCAGTACCACATTTCTATGTTGGCCATTTGTATGTCTTCCTTTGAAAAATGTCTACAGAGATCAGTTGGTTGTAGATATGTGGGTTGATTCCTGGGTTTTCTATTCTGTTCCATTGTTCTGAGTGTTTGTTTTTAATGCCAGTACCATGCTGTTTTGGTTACAAAAGCTTTGTTATAGTTTGAAAACAGGTAGTGTTATGCCTCCAGCTTTATTTGTTCATTTATTTATTTGCTCTGGATTGCTTTGGCTATTCAGGGTTTTTTGTTGTTCCATATGAATGTTAGGATTGCTTTTTCTATTTCTGTGAGGAATGTCATGGTATTTTGATGGAGATTGCATTGAATCTGTAGATTGCTTTGGTTAGAATGAACATCTTCACGATGCTAATTCTTCCTATCCAAGAGCATGGTATGTCTTTCCACTTTTTTGCATCCTCTTTAATTTCTTTCAGTAGTATTTTGTAGTTCTCATTGTAGAGATCTTTCACCTTCCTGGTTAAATTGATTCTTAGGTATTTTATTTTTTTGGTGACTGTTATAAATGGGCTTGCTATCATCATTTCATTTTCTGCTAGTTCATTACTGGAGTATAAGAACACTATTGATTTGGG
>NW_007731052.1:156072-157525 GCF_000696425.1 Galeopterus variegatus | reverse complement strand
CTCCAGGTTTTCATATTTGTTGGCATACAGTTGTTTATAATAATCTCTAATGATTCTTCATCTTTCTGTGGTATCGGTTGTAATGTCTCCCTTTCACTTCTGATTTTTGTTATTCGGATCCTCTCTCTTTTTTTTAACCTAGTTAATGGTTTGTCTATTTTATTTATCTTCTCAAAAACCAACTTTGTGTTTCATTGATCTTTTTATCATTTTTGGGGTCTCTATTTCATTTAGTTCTACTCTGATCTTAATTATTTCTTTCTGTCTACTCCTTTTAGAATTGGATTGTTGCTGTTTTTCTAGTTCTTTGAGAGGTAGTCTAGTTCTTTGAGACCTAATAAGGTCATTTATTTGAAGTCTTTCCATTCTTTTCATGTAAGCATTTATTGCAATAAACTTCCCTCTTAGTAGGATACTGCTTTTGGTATAGTGTATCTTTATTTTTTATCTTTATTTTTGGTATTTTGTATCTTTATTTGTTAGTTTCAAGAAATTTTTGTTTTCCTGTTTAATTTCTTCTTGGACTCATAGGTCATTCAGGAGTCTGTTGTTTAGTTTCCATGCACTTGAGTAGTTTCTGGAATTTTGCTTGTTATTGATTTCCAGTTTTAATCCATTGTGGTCTGCAAAGATACTTGGAATAATTTCAACTTTTTAAAATTTGCTGAGACTTGATTTGTGACTTAACATGTGGTCTATCCTGGAGAATGTTCCATGTGCTGATGAGAAGAATGTATACTCTGCTGTTGTTAGATGAAATGTTCTGTAGATGTCTGCCACGTCCAATTGCTCTAAGGTGTAGTATAAATCCTGTGTTTCTTTGTTGATTTGTCGCCTGGAATACCTGTCTAATGCTGAGAGAGGGGTGTTCAAGTCACCCACTATTATTGTATTAGGGTCTTTCTCTTTTTGGCGGTCTAAGAGTGTTTGCTTTACATATCTGGGTGCTCCAGTGTTTGGTACATACATATTTATGATTATTATGTCTTCTAACTAGATAGATCCCTTTATCATTATATAATGGCCTTCTTTGTCTCTTTTTATGATTTTTGGTTTGAAGTCTATTTTATCCCATATAAGAATAGCTACTCCTGCTCGTTTTTGGTTTCCATTTGTGTAGTATGTCTTTTTCCANGTCATTTGCCAACAAGGACAGTTTGACTTTGTCCTTTCCAATCTGGATGCCCTTTATTCCTTTCTCTTGCCTGATTGCTCTGGCTAGTACTTCCAATACTTTGTTAAATAAGAGTCATGAGAGTGGGCATCCTTGTCTTGTTCCTGTTGAGTATTATCCATTCAAGGATGATATTGGTGGTAGGTTTGTCATATATGGCTTTTATTGATTTGAGATACTTTCCTTCCATGCCTAATTTGCTGAGAGTCTTTATCATGAAGGAAGTTGAATTTTATTGAATGCTTTTTCTGCATCTATTGAGATAATCATATGGTTTTT
>NW_007731052.1:153475-154084 GCF_000696425.1 Galeopterus variegatus | reverse complement strand
TTTGAATGAAGAGTTTAATCCATTTACATTTAGGGTAGTTATTGATAAGTATTTCTTTACTCCTGTCCTTATATTGCTTTTTGTTTAGATGTTTTAAAAATCATTTGTTCCTTTCTTCCCCTTTTATTTTTCATCTTCAGTGTTAGTTGGATTCTTGACATGATTTAGCTTCTTTCTCTTTCTCATTTGCATTTTGGTTTCAACAGCAGGTTTTGCTCTTTCTTGTATATCTGTGATAGTGATTATTGTTTTCAGATTCCTGATGCAGGACTTCTTTGAGAATTTCTTGTAGGGCTGGTAGTGTGGTAGTGAACTCCCATTATTTTTGTTTGTCTTGGAATTCCACTATTTCTCCCTCATTTCTGAAGGATAACTTGCTGGGTATAGAATTCTTGGCTGGCAGTTTTTTCCTTTTAGTATTTTGAATATATCATCCCACTTTCTTCTGGCCTGTAATGTTTCAGTTGAGAAGGCTGCTGTTGGTCTGATGGGGACTCCCTTATAGGTGACTTGACATTTTTCTCTTGGTGCTTTTAGAATTCTCTCTTTGTCTTTGAGTTTTTGCAGTTTGACTATAGTGTGTCTTGGAGAAGATCTTTTTGGATTGAA
>NW_007731052.1:140594-152318 GCF_000696425.1 Galeopterus variegatus | reverse complement strand
ATTATGTATATATAAATTTTTAAGAGAAATATGAATTATTTATTACTGTAAAATGTATCTCAGCCACTGGCTTGGTATAATAGAGCTAATTTGTGAGTATCTATGGAATCATAAAATGAAACATAAAAAGAAATAAGAAAGTAGGCAATTAGCACTACTGGGAAAAATATTTCATCAGGCTAGAGTCTACAGCATTCATGCTGAGAGGTAAAGCACAAAACGCTAGTAAAATACAAAAAATATAAAATTACCTATGTGTTTCTGCCACTAAAATCCTCTGCTTACGCCAAAGCAATATCTATCTTCAATGTCGGGGCAGCATAACTCACAAAACATAGCACTTTGATGCAGTTTTCCTTTTGCTATGAAGACACAGGGCAAAATATGTGAGGAATCTTTCTCTTGGGCCTGACTGGTGTTAGTGATGGGAGTGGATGGTTAGGTTTATGGGATGTGCTGTGCCAGTGCTGAGCACCGATTCCTGAGTGACAGACATGTTCATAAATAAATGTGTGTTGTGCACATATCTTTGGGATATACACGGTTCCTAAAGTGTGAGTCCAAGGCAGGACTGGCCAATAAGCATATTCCATCCCCTTGGATTAAGGAATAGGTTCAGAGGTGGGAGGTAATAGAAATTAGAACAACGAGATCAATTTCAGAAATGTATTGGAATTATTGGGAAAATGAAGCTGTCCTCATATAGAGCTGTTAAAATGGAGGATGTAAGATTAGAGCTGCTAGCAGCCCTCATGTGGAGAGAGTTTGCCTGAAAATGAAGACAGTGGAGGACTTCTGAGTCAAGAGATAAAGACGGAGTCAAAATGTCATTATTTGAGGTCTTGGATCCTGCTGTGTCTGAAACTTGATATATTTCTAGACACTTCAGTTATAAGAGCTATAAAGTTCTTTTTCTGCTTGAACCAATGCCACTTGGATTTCTATTACTTACAGCCAAAAATGTTCCAATTAAGATATGATATATAATATATGTTCCAATTAATATATACTATTAATATATGATATACACTAGAATCCATTTATTTAATGAGTCTCTCAGTATTATCTTGTCTCCTCTACCTTTAAAGATTTCCTGAAAATTAGACAAATCTGACTTTCCACATAGTACCCACCCTTTACTCCCTACTTTTCCCAACTTCTCAGATCTTGCCATAGCAATTTGGGAAGAACTACTGGTAAACTTTATTAGTCACTCTGCCAGAGGTAGTAAAATGCAGTTTGTCTTGGGGCTGAGATGTGATGTATTTCCTTGCTATCCTTTGTACTAACTAAACTTTTATCTCTAACCAGTAATTATTGTATTGGTAGTTCCAATTCCTCATGCCTCCTTGTATCCATACCCTTTGTTGTGTAACTTTATAGGATCCCCACCACTCTGATTCTGAGTTTGGCTATGGTTATGACCAAGGGGATGTCAGTAAATGTGACTCAAAAGACTGAAAAATGCTTGTGCATTTCTACTTTGCCTTCTGTCCTTACCATGAGATTATGATGACCTCGCTAGCCTGCCAGAGGGTAACAGATATGCAGAACAGAGTTTATTCAGGGCTCATTCCAGCTGAACGCCAGATCAGCCATCAGCCAGCCAACACCATGCTCAACAGTGATTCTAGCCAAGATAGGTAGAGTGACCTAGTCAATCTTCAGCTGATTGTTGATGCATGAGAAACCCAGCCCAGATCAGGTGAAATCACAGGCTCATGAGCCCATAAATGTTCACTGTTGTATGCTACTGAGATTTTGAGATTGTCACAGACCATTCTTATCACAGTAAATAACTGATACACCAGCCTGTAAGTCCTATATCTGGCAAGTTCTGCCAACTTTGTTAGAATCTCAGTTTTGGTCTTTTAGATGTTAAATAAAGGAGACCTGAAGTTCAGTTGCATCTGTAAAATTATGAGTTATACCAAGTGTGGCCAAAAGTTCTTGAATCACAAGAAAAAAATAAAAAGTATCCAGACTGGAAAGGAAGAAATGACTGTCTTGTTCATAGATGGCATGATTGTCTATGTAGAAAATTAAATGGAATTTGTAAAAAAGCTATTAGAGCTAGTAAGTAAATAAAGCAGGTTTGCAGGATACAAGATATATATATATAGTTTTTCTATTCACTAGCAATCAATGGTTGAAAATTTAAATAATAAAAATATATCATTTACCATTACACTTAAAGAATGAAATGAAGGACAAATCTGACAAAAAAAATGTGCAAAGACCTGTACACCAAAAACTCAAACCATTGGTAAGAGAACCTAAAGGTAAAGAATACCTAAATAAATGGAGAGTACTGTGTTCAATAGTCAGAAGACACACCATTGTTAAGATGTTTATTTTCTCCAATTGATATATAGATTCAGTGTAATTCCAATCAAAATCCGAGCAGACATTTTTATAGAAATTGACAAAGTGAATCCAAATTTCATTTAGAAATGCAAAAACTTAGAATAGCCAAAATGTCTTTGAAAAAAGAGGAACAAATTTGGAAGACTAACATTACATGACTTCCAGATTTATTATAGAGCTATAGTAATGAAAACAGTGCAGTTATTGGATATCCATATGCAAAAAAATACTTCAGTCTATATTTTGCATCATATACAAAAATTAACTCAAAATGGACAATAGACCTAACTGTAAAACATAGAACTATAAAACTTCTGAAGGAAAACATCAGAAAATTTTTTTTATAAAATTGGATTAGGCAAAGACGTCTTACATTTGACACTGAAAGCACAAACAACTAAAGAAAAAATTGACAATTGAACTTCAATATTAAAAACACCTGGTCTCCCAAAGACACTGTCAAAAGAATGGAAAGACAAAGAAATTCCAGAAAATGAAAACTAATCTATAGTGACAGAAGCAGATCAGTGGTTGTCTGGGGATGGAGTTAGGGGGAGAGTGGAGAAGACTGAGAAGGAAGGATTACAAAGGAACTAAAGGAAACTTTAGAGGATGACAAATACGTTCACTTTCTGTGTTGTGAGTTGATCTTGGCAGATATGACGAGGGCTTTGTTCCCATGCTCAGCCTGTTCTGTTACAAATCTGGCCTTCTCTGCTTCCTGTGGAGCCACCTGTTTGGCTTTTACTGCTTCTGAGAACTCCTTCCCAAAGGTCAGATATGTCAAGGACACGGTGTATAGAGCACTGCTCACGTGTCTGGAGACCAGCTGTCTCTGGGTAACAAAGAGAGCCACTGTTCACTTGAGGATCTCCATAGTGACGGATGACAGCCATGCTTGTCATAGTCTTCTCTGTTGCTGACGAAGATGTGGGGAAACAGTGTGGCAACTGGCTGGAAAGGATGCAAACCATGACATTGACGTTCTATACGTTTTTATTTCCAGTGATTGTTGTCATGCTACCTGGCATTCAAAAATATTTGTTTTCTACACCCAAGAGGTCAGAAAATGAGTCCCTTTGCCTACCACAGTATCCTGGACTTTACAGAACCAGACAAAGATGACAGCCCTGTGGCCAGCTTTCACATTTACCATTTCTGTGAAATTCTGAGGCCAGGCTGTACTTGCCAATGGACTTGAGCACACTGGTAGCCGTGTTTCTTTTGCTGGACCTCATCTCTCAGCCCATTTGTACCTGCCTCTGCTCTGACTTCCACATGTATTCCCCAGCTCCACTCACTCTTGGGATGATTTTACGATCTTCTCTTTGTCTTTGATGTTCTGCATTAACTTACTAGAGATATGTTATTCTTCCTGGATCTGGTAATCCATATGTGTTATAAATTGGGAAAATTTGCAGCCAGTATCATTTTAAGTATCACTTCTTCTCCATTTCCTCTACTTTCTCTTACTGGTACTCTAAGTGGATGCATAGTAGACCTTCCAAATCTCTTAATGTGTTTTTTATTTTCCATCCCCTTTTCAGTGATGCATTCTGGGCACTTTCTCCAGGTATATCTGCTAAATCATTAATTCTGTCTTCAGCTGTCTCTAATCTGCTAATTAACTCATTAATATTTTTATATTGACAAGTAAAAATTTTAGTTCCTCCTGTTCCATTTTTTCCCCACAAATTCATCTTTTCACCACCCAAAGTCTCTTGTGGATTAGATAATCCTTGTGTTTACATAGCTTTTCAATATTCTATATCTGACTGATCTCGTATCTGTAATCCATAGGATTCTAAATTCATTGTTTGTTATTTCTGCCAGCTCTCCATAATAGTGGCTTTCATTTTACGTTTAGCAATCTTTGATTGTGAGCTCATTATTTGCCATAAAAGGTGGAAATCTGAGGATTTAAACTGGGGATTGGAGAAATTTTCCTGCAGAGAAGATTTCCTTCTGCTTTTGACAGTAGCTGAGCATTTTCATCTGTTGAGGCTTGGCATTAAGATATATTGCTACAGAGAAATGAGTGTCTGATGTGATTGGACTGAGTCTGGAAGGGGTAATACTTCTGAGGCACAGCCCTCTGGGTTCCTCACTTTGTTGCAGGCCCCGGAGTGGGACTTTTGCTTTGGACCACACGTGCAGTTCTGTAGTCTGTCTGGTACTCTGCCTAATGCCCTGTAATCACTTCATAATTAGAATGTTGCCAACTTCCTCCCGGGTATATAACATTCTAATTCCTATTACCCCTAGTTATCCTCTGGAAATGAACAGATCTCATGGAATCATAATGCAATTTACTTTTTTTCAACATTGTTACCTGATCACCTTTGTAGAGCTAGGGCTGGGTCTGAAGCTCACAGACCCCTCAAACCCATTCACAAGCCCTTCATGCGAAGGTCTGTGAGCTAGGTAACTGGCAAAAAGGTCCTTGGAGCCTTGGTTGAAGTAGGAATAGTCTTTATTCAGCACACACACATCTAAGAGCTAAGCAGTCCACAGGAGAAACTCAAAAACTCAACTGCTACCTGCAAAGTCCAAAGAAAAACTGAGCAGCTGCCAGCAGAGTAAACATGCTCTATTTTTAGATGCAAGCTCTGCCAGCCAGCACTGCTTCACAAACTGAAGAACACACAATAGCAGCAAACTAAAAAGATACATGGGTGCACCTGCATGCTAACTCCACCCACACACAACTTGTTTACAAAGAAATGTGCTGTACCACCCCCAACCGGACCTGAGTTGAGGGAGCCTGACTAAACTGTTCTGTTTTCCCCACAACCTGGAATTTTACATTTCTGTGCTCACCCAAGAGAGAGGACTTTCCTGGTTTGGAAAAACAGAAGTAATTGAGTACTTTTCTGAATTACATCTATTTTTTCCTCATCTATAGACACCAGGCCTGAGACTTACCAGGTGTCCTCAAAGCTCAAACTCTGTAGTTAAGACAGTTTCTTTACTCTCATCCAGGCCCGGTTCATTTCCCCAGCCACTGTCACATCAATTTAAACTCTCAAGACTTACATCAAATGCCACCTCCTTCACGAAGGCATCCCTGATCTTTCTCTTCTCCCTGAGTGGATGGGCTTGTCCCTGTCTTACGACCCTTGTAGCCCATAGCACCCCTTTTTTTCATTAAATTTATTTCATACTTTCATAGTCCTGTGCTTCTCTCAACCTTCTCACTAGATTGCAAATTCCTTGAGGGAAACTGTCTCACTTGATGTTGTAACTTGAGTCTTTTTTTTTTTTGTCTTTTGTCTTTTTCCGTGTCCGGCAACGGATTGCAACCCTCAGTGTTGCCCCCGTACTGGACTGGGGACCGGCAACGGAATCGCAACCCTCGGTGTTGCCCCCGCGCCTCGCTCAGCCAGTGAGCGGGAACCGGTCTGTATGTGGGATCCGAACCCTCGGGCGGGAGCGCCGCCGCGCTTCCCAAGCGGCGCACTTATCCAGTGCGCCACTGGGCGGCCCCGTAACTTGAGTCTTGTGGTCAACAAATGGAATTAAATTTAAAAGAAAACAGTATTTTTACTTTCGTTATTTTTATAATCAAGTCCCTCAGATAGGACAGTGAACAAAGATAGTTCAATGAACACAGTTGTAATTATTTAGTTTTCCTGGAAAACAAGCTTCCTTTCTCTCTTTAGCAAAGGAACTAGACAGTCTTGGGTTAGGAAAAAAATCGAGAAGGAAATGGGCCTTGGGATTGGGAGACTTTGGGAATTCAAAAAGAGAAAGCGCTGTGTTCCTGTTGTTAGAGAAAAACGTCTGTGCTAGGAGCAGACACCAACAGCATACTAAATGACAGTAATGAAGCAAGAGCCAGACACTTGGGCTTTGACACCTGTAACTAAAAGATGTTTTTGCAGCCTGGCCAAGGAATTATGTTATCATTTCCTTTATTATTAAGCAGCTGGTGCTCCAGAGATGCCCTAAACTTTTACTTCTTTTATGGTCTTTTAGCGGGGATATTTATTATTGCTGTCTCCTCCCATTTGTCCGCCGGGATCCTTATTCTATATGACTCTGTGTCTCCAGAGTAAACTGCTCCTTTGGGAGGGACAAAGTATGGCATATCTTCATCAAGAGAACAGTTTTCTAGAGTGCACTCAGTAACTGGCACTTCAGTAAAATTAGAAGTTTGCCTCCTGGCCTAAGCCTGGCCATTTCTATAATCCTTGGACTTCATGAAGTTTTTTTTTTGTTGTTGTTGTTAGAACTCTCTTTTCTCTCTTTCAGAGGCATATTAAGAAGAAAAGAAACAAGTCAGAATTCTCTGGGAAGCCTTTTTTTGTCACTGCAGTGACTGGCTCTACTCTGTGTGAACTTAGTGACAGCCAATTTTTTTGTGCCTTGTTAATGAAAGATCCACACACATCCCTGCTGCTTTTGTGGGGAGTGCAAGGGGAAAAAATACTATGTGCAAGTGGTACACAGTCTAGAAAGGAGAAGGCCAACCAAATCTGCGGCTTAGGAGCCATGGGAATGATCAGGAAACCCAATTAGACCGTAATCACAGTGAAATAGGCCAAAGACTCATAAGTCCTCCCCTGATGCTGGATTCCCTCTGCAACAGCCATTGTTCACTAGATGACTGTTGACCCACCTCCACCCTAATCCCCACTACCCTAGCCAGAGCTGGCCAGAGGTCAGCTGCAAGGAATTATGTACTATATCCACTCAGAGCTTCCTGAGAAGGCAGTTCATAAGGGTGGAAGCCAAATTAGATCTGTGACTGGGATGGCCATTAGGGAGATACTACATCAGAAGGAATTGTGCAAGTCATTGCTATGGTCTGATTGTTTGTGTCCCCCCCATCCCCCAAATTCATATGTTGTAATCCTAACCCCCAAGATAATGGTATTTGGAGGTGGGGCCTTTGGGAGGTGATTATGTCACGAGGGTGGAGCCCTCATGAATGGGATTAGTGCTGTTATAAAAAGATTACTGTCCCAGAGAGCTGACTTGCCTGTTCTACCATGTGAGGGAGGACACACCTGGAAAGACTGATCTGTGAACCAGAAAGCGGGCCCTCTCCAGACACTGAATCTGCTGGCACTTTGATCTTGGACTTCCCAGCTTCCAGAATTGTGAGAAATAAATTTCTGTGGTATAGATTTGTAAGCCACCCAATTTATGGTATTTTGTTATAGCAGCCTGAACAAACTAAGACCGTCATAAAGCCTGAAGGGAGATGTGCGGAATTAATAAATAGGAGAAGGCCAAGGACAGAGCTTGAGTAGTGCTCCCTTAGGATTCTGTCCTCGGGAGCTCCCAGCTCATATTTTTAAAAATTAAATATAAAAATAAAAAACAGATTATATGTGCTCAAAAGCTGAATGTATCATCTATCTCTCCAAAACATATCTTGAATCTGACTCATTATGTCTTCCATACTGGGATCACCCTTGTGCAAGCCACCAGCTTCTCTCCCCTACATGAACACACTGGGTTTCTAACTGGTTTCCCCAGGTCCACTCTTGCTCTACTTCCAAACTATTCTCCACATAGCAGTTCATCTTCTTAAAAAAGAATTTAGGGCCGGCCCGGTGGCGCACTGGAGAATGCGCCGCTTTGGGAGCACGGAGGCGCTCCCTCCGAGGGTTCGGATCCCATGTGGAGACCGGTTCCCGCTCACTGGCTGAGCGCGGTGCGGGCGCAACACCGAGGGTTGCGATCCCATTGCCGGTCCCCGGTACGGGCGCGACACTGAGGGTTGCAATCCCGTTACCGGTCAGTAAAAAAGACAAAAAAGGAAAAAAAAAAAGAATTTAAACCATGTCAGTCACTACATAAAGTTTTCAATTGCTTCCCATTTCTCTGAGGACAAAATCTGAGCTCCTGACCACAGTCTATGAAGCTTAGTAAAGCTGCCCACTTCCCTGGCTCATCTCCCCCAGCTTTCCCTTCCCTCACTGTAGGTCAGACATGGTGGCCTTCTTTTGGTTTCTGAAACATGCCAAACTTGCTCAAATATCTGTCACTCTGCACTTCGCACTTCCTCTTCCTGGAACAATTTCCCGCTAGGTCTCTGCATGTCAGGCTCCTGCTCCTTACCCTGGTTTCAGCTCATATACCATTAGCGAAGCTTCCCCATTATCCTAGCTAAGGGAGCTCCTTGCTCGTAATCATGCCTCAGCCCATTGCCGTGCTTTATTTTCTTCAAAGCACTTAATCTTATTTGAAATTTTGTTGGTTTACATACTTATTTTCTGACTCTTCCCAGTAAACTGAGAAAAAAGATTTTTAATTGTCTTGTATCCCACATAGATTTTTCATTGTTTGTTCAATGAATGAAAGATGCACATAAGAATTTAATAAGTGTATTTGGACTTCCATAGTGAGCCGATCCAAATGGTAAATTAATCTAGGTTGGTATGACGGGTTCCTAGGGACTCTAGGTTGATTCTGCTTTTGTAGAGTTAAGTAATGCAGTTAATCATCTCCCCTGGTGCTTTGTTAGAGATTCTCCAGTCTCTGCTTTTCTGGAAACTGCAATTGAGCTCAGGGCTTTGGTCCTTCACTTTCCCACAGATTCTTGGAATTACTGAGTCTGAGATTGCATTTGGTGTGTTATTTTAGCACTCTGGGATGAATTTGTCTGAGCCTGGACACTTGAACTGATTCAGAGTAACTAGTGACTTTCCTGAGTGGCTCTTCACTGAACTGGGGTTTTCCTTCCTGGTTCTTATCATGTGCCTTCCGTGTCCATAGTGCCACCTTTTAGTACCCACAGAAGAGGCTCTTTCCATAATGACTTATAGTCGGTCAGTAAACATCTTCCAGAATCAGCTCTGTAACAACCTCCTATAACCTTGCTCCTCAGCGTCTCATCTGTAAATGGTCCCAATTTTACAACCTGCCTAGTACCCAGCTCCTCTGGGAAGGAGCCCTGTCTGTTCTCGCCTGCCTGCCCTTTCAGGGAGTGGGGTCAGAAGTGGGCATCTGCTCAGACCTCCCTGTTGCCAACTGGACATCCCCACATGGCCTGTGTCATTGCACTCTNGGTGAGTCTGGCAGGGAGATGGGCAGAGGAATTAGCCAAGTGCCCTTGGGAAAGGCCAGCTTGGGGGAGGGGGAATGAAGGTCCCAGAGCAGCCTTCCCTCGGGTGCGGGTGCCACCCCCAGAGTCTCCCTGATCTACTCCTGTGAGCTGGTGCTGCTCATCAGAGCAGCCAGTGACATCCTGGATAGCCAGTAGCTCTTTTGCGTGTGGACACTGGTGTCAGGCTTTCTGGGTGGTAATCCCAGCTCCGCCCTTATTAGCTAGGTCTCCTTGCGCAAGTCCTTTCCCCGCTCTGTGCCTCATTTCCTTGTCTGCAAAACTGAGATGATGATAGTGCCTGCTTTATAGCACGACTCGTGACTGAGCGAGCAAATAAAACATAAAGCACTTCTAATAGTGCCTGGACTTTTAAAGAACTAAATAGTGTATGCTATTATTATTATTACTATTACTATTATTATTTCATCTTTACTACTCTCTTCCACACAGGAAAAACTGAACATTTGGCCCAAAGTTCTGTGAGACACAGAGGCAGAGAGACTACAGCTCCTGAAAACCCTGCCTAGTAGCTGGAAATACCAAGGGGGTCTTTCTGTGGCTTTTTTTTTTTTTTTGGTCCCTAGCATTTGACATTTATGGTAACTGGCTTGGTCATGGGAATTTATCAGGGGCATTCTGTAAGGAGTGACATGTTTTCTGATTCTCGAAGGCATCAGGATTCCAAAATCTGAAAAGCACCTATTTTGCTAGAGTGACAGAGTGGTAGAATAAGCCCTAAATTCAAGACTCAGCTCTGTCATTTTCTATCTGTGTGACTTTGATAAAGTTACTTCACATCTCTGAGCCTCAGTTTCCTCACGTGCAAATTGGGAGAAGTGTTTGATCCACTGNATTTAGAGGAAATTAGAGCCAGGAAAAGCCTTTTAGAAATAAAGCATCTAACCAGCTGCTGTTCTCAGTAGCCACTGACTATCAGGGAGAGCCTGACATGATTGGGGGATCTGATAGATTTTCTCTGAGAGACATTCATGTTGCAAAGCTTATTAACCATATTTCTGATTAGCTAATTACATGGCACCCCATAAGGCTTCATTAGATTTTTCTCTTTGTATTGGTCAAAAGAGGAAAGCAAAATCAGAAGGCAAACAAGAACCTGAACCTAAGATTTGCAGCAAATGAAGCTCAGCTGAGGCAATCTGTGAGCCTGGGACATGGTACTTGCTAGAACCCAGCGTTGGAGCACTTGCTGCTTTGAGTAAAAGTGAAGATCTGGAGCTACCTCTTCAGGGTAAAAGACTTTGTCACAGCAGCCTGTACAGCCTGCACAGGTATGTCACGTCAGTGGGTAGAGTCCTGGAGAGAGAGAGTGCTGTATGTTAGAGGTACCAGAAGATGTCAAGCTCTCTCCACATTCCCTTCTTGGAGAAGTGTCCCTTCTAAGAAAGAGTCTTTCCACTTTATACAGTACAAAAGGAATCTCATAGGGGCCATCCAATCCAACCATCCCATTTTATAGATGAGAAAAGTGAGGCAGAAAGAAGGGAAGTGACCTTCCCAAGGTCACACAGCTTGTTTCCAGTGAGCTTTGGACAAGAGCTTGGGCCTCCTTAGCTCTAGGCTTGCATTTATCCCCCACCTCAAGCTGCTACTCTTTCCCATGACATCCCCTCATTATTTCCCTTCACCTCTATTTTTTCAACAAAGGGTCACAATACCCAGTGGGGAAAGAGGACAAAAGAAGCCATTCTAAAATCCCTGAGATCAATGCACCCTCTGAAGAGAAACCTGGGCACCCTCATCTCTGCCTGTGTTTGGGCTCCAGGCAGAGTCTCCTTTCAAAGCCTAGTAGACCCTGTAGGGTTGGGTAATACCCATAAGCAGGCAAAATGCCCTGATTGGATTAAGAGACATGGTTTATGGGACTGAATCCCATTTCCCTCCCTTGAAATCAGGCTTTTCAAAGCACAAATAAGCTGGTGATACAGGCCTGATGGGAGCCCCAAGGAGAAGAGGGAGGACAAGAGAAATCCCCTGCTCCATGAGAGGAACAGAGCTGGCACTGCTAACCCTCCCCCAGCCAGTCTGGCCTCCCTTTGTGCTGGGCTGACAAGAGGCAGCTGGTGAGTCTGGCAGGGAGATGGGCAGAGGAATTAGCCAAGTGCCCTTGGGAAAGGCCAGCTTGGGGGAGGGGGAATGAAGGTCCCAGAGCAGCCTTCCCTCGGGTGCGGGTGCCACCCCCAGAGTCTCCCTGATCTACTCCTGTGAGCTGGTGCTGCTCATCAGAGCAGCCAGTGACATCCTGGATAGCCAGTAGCTCTTTTGCGTGTGGACACTGG
>NW_007731052.1:136176-140106 GCF_000696425.1 Galeopterus variegatus | reverse complement strand
CTTCACATCTCTGAGCCTCAGTTTCCTCACGTGCAAATTGGGAGAAGTGTTTGATCCACTGTACGAGATTGTGCACTACCCAACAAGAATGTGTCTGAAATGCTGGGTTCAAATATAAGGTAGTTGGGATATTATTTGTCACAGATAAAGGATTAGATTCCCACATCATATACTTACTAACCATGTGGCTTTGAGCAAGTTGTTTAATCTTTGTTAAGACTCAGCGGGCCGGCGCGGTGGTGCACTGCTACAGTGCGCTGCTTGGGAGCGCGGTGGCATTCCCGCCGAGGGTTTGGATCCCACATACAGACCGGTTCCCGCTCACTGGCTGAGCGAGGTGTGGGGGCAACACCGAGGGTTGCAATCCCGTTGCCAGTCCCGCCCCGGTACGGGCGCGACACTGAGGATTGCGAACCATTGCCGGACACGAAAAAAGACAAAAGACAAAAAAAAAAAAAAAAGACTCAGCATTCTCTCCTATAAAGCGGGGATAATTAACCTAGCTTGACAGGATTATTGTGAGGATTACAGGAAAGTTGTATCAATAGCACTCAGTGCTACATCTGCTATGTTGTAGTGGTTTTTACCCACGCCCCACCCCAGCCCCTTAACACATACACATTCACACACCCACCCGGCAGATATTTCTGAGAAAGAGAATCCCAGTAGAATCCTCTGCTGAGAGAATGTGGACATTTCGGTGGTTTTGTCCTGTCCCATCTTAGCTGTACAGGCTTCATTTTCATTGCAGAAGTTTCTTGTTGTATTTTGCCGGGGGAAATAACAAAGCGTTGCTCTCTTCCCTCTTGCCTTTTGTCTCGTATTAGCTTGTTTCTCTGTAAATCCCCTTGAAAAAAAATAGCTGGTTGTGTTTTGTGTCAAGATCTGGAGTTGACCATGGCTGCTATAAGGTTCTGACCTCCTTGAGGAGGTAGAGTCAGTCTTTTTAAAAAATCCTAAGGTCTCTACCAAAGGGTGCCTGGTACTTTGACTTAACCCCACTGAGAAGAGACTGGGAAGAATGAACTGCGGTTCATTACAGAGATGGGGTTGGAAGGAGCCACATTTTGACCCCAGGTGTGGCTTCCTGGCTGGGGATGAAGAGCAGGGTAGTGTGGGGAGTCCAAAAAATAATTTGGGTGAGAGCGAGAGAGAAAGAGAAAGCATTAGTTCACGCTCTTGATTGCACATGCCTGAGTTCCTTTACTAGGGGTAGGAAGAAAATTACACCTTTATTTCTCTGTTTATACAAAATGTCCTTGCTGATCACCTGATACCATATTTCCTTTAGTGGGCTAATGGGAGTCCTACATTTTTCATATATTCTAGGCTGACAGGCACGGAGCCCAGTGAGTGGGATCTTGGGGGGGGACAATTGAGAAAGTAATTTTCTTGGCTCCATTTCTTACTTAATTGGGCATTAATTAACATCTGTCACACAATTGCCCCAGGAGAAAAATATTCCAAGCCCCCTCCATGTCCCATAAAGTGTGCTCTATTACACAACAGGCCTACATTCCCCTAAGATGGAAATGGCTACAGGGAAACTGGTAGTTGTTCATTCTGTCATTGGATGAATTTGTATCCAGCATTATTATGCTGATTTTTTAAATGAAAGAATTGAAGCTTCAGAGGTTAAGCAACTTGTCCAGTATCCCATAGCTAGTGAGAAAATACTTAGGAATTTGTCTACCTCAACAGCCTGTGGTCTTAACCACTGTACTAACTAGCCCAAGTAGTCTGAATATTTGCCCTGGGTGAAAGCAGGGAAGGAAGAACTATACCCGCATGGCTGGGATGAGTCTAGGGGAGTTAGATTGAAGCAATTGCTCTCCTGTTCTCTATGCCAAGCACAGAACTCAGGGAAGAGTGGACCCAAAGTAACGAGTTCCCCTTTGATGTGAGGATGCATCTACCTCACAAGTTCTGAGACCTAGAAATAGGACTGACCAAATGCCAAGGATGAGTTGCTATTAGTCTCCTCTCTGGAGGTCATGCAAACCGAACAGCCACATTGGTTAGTTGCATTTCCAGGGTGTATGTAATGTAGTATTTCCAAAATTCTTGTCTTAGATCATAAATTTCCTGAGATACTGTATGTGAAAGGATTTTCTGATTGAACACATTTAATAACTGGTGCATAGTATATCCCTCTCTTGGAAATTCACAATGCTCATATATGCTAGGGTACTTCAGAAAGTTCATGGAACGATTTGTATTATCTTTTAATTCTATTGTTCCACAACTTTTAAAAGTACCCTAGTATAATAAAGACTCTGGAAAGGCTTGTAATTAAAACCAAAAATAGCAACACAAAATGAAACATGGCTTGTTTACTCCACTTAACTCTTTATTTTCCAAACACATTTGGCCGAGAACCCTTTGCTGGAGTTCCATCTATCAATATTGCAAGGAACTAGTGTTCCACAGAACAGATGTCAAGAAACGTTTGCATAGTGCAAAGAACACTGGATAAGGAGGCAAGGGGACGACCACCATTTCACCTTTATTAATGTCTGTACGTCAATTATCCTCTCCAGAGCTGGCAGGTTATCTCAGTTGGTTAGAGCGTAGCCTTATGATAATTATCCTCTCTGGGCTGTGAAATGAGAAAGTTGACCTATATGATCTCCAGGCCTCCTAGCTCAGTGAATCTACGACTTTGGCTACCACTACAGGATTGTGATGACAGATTAAAACACATGAAAAACATATTCCTTGATTTTGGGGATTTAAAATTAGATAAAAGGAATACATGTATGTTAGAGCAGAGTGCCTGACAGCACGTAATAAGTGTTTGATAAATCTTTGCTAAATGAAAGAGGAAATGTGAAGAAGATGTAAATACATTTAAATGAAGCAAACAAGTATAGCAGGATCTCAAGTAAAGGATGAATGAGGTATTGAGTGATTAAAATGTAGTGGGACTGCTTCTAGGTAGAGATAAATTTTGAGCAGTTTAGAAAGAAAAGGAAGGTAATTAACATATATTTACCACTTACTATGTGTCAGATAATTTACAGATGTTATGTTAACCTTCGCAGTCTTATGAGGCTTAGAACCGTCAAGTAACGTGCTCAGAATCATACTTCTGGTAATCGAAGATGAACAGGTTGGAACTAATATACTTTGGATGTTTAAAATTTAAATTCCCAGAATCTAGGAATGTGTTTCCCATGTGTTTTCATCTTTCATCACGTCCTGAAGATGTAGCCATAGTCATAGATTCGTTGCACTAGAAGGAAATTATATATTGCACTGCTGGAAATTATACAGGTCAACTTTCTCATTTTCAGGCCAGAGTTCAGACTCTTACTCTGCGACCTGCTTCTCAAAAGCCATATTTGACATAAGAATTCTCTTTGATTTATAGTGTAACTGCAGGGGAGGTTTTGTTATTCTCTAAGTTACCTCAGTGCACATAAGAGGTATCATAATTTCCCAAAAGAGAGCATATGAGTGCATGCAAAATATCGGAAACCACCCAGCAAGAAGGGGCTGTTAAATGCCAGATACCATTGTCCTGTGAAGCACTTCCAGAGGAGTCCAGTGAAATGCCCGAGGGAAGGACATCTGTGAGTAAGAAGATGCTGCCAGAGATAATAATATCTTCTGAGAAAGGGAATTAACCCCCTTGGCAGTCTTCCAGTGAGAAAGTCCTTTTGATTTATAAGACGATACCCCTGGGTAGTATATTTTAGTGTGGGTGTAAGAAGCAAACAGGGAAAATGTGTTCTCTCTTGTGGGCAACAGGAAAGTATCTGTGTCAGGGAGTGGTCAGAATGACGTAAGGAACGAGAGGACGGTGGAGAATAACAACTGGAAGATGGGGGTTTTGGAAAGCAGATCTTGTTAGCTGGGTCTCTGAAAGACAGCAATAAAAAAGGACCTGTCGTTTCGCGCTTCCAGGTCTTTGGAAAGGTGGCTGGC
>NW_007731052.1:134965-136032 GCF_000696425.1 Galeopterus variegatus | reverse complement strand
AGACAGCAATAAAAAAGGACCTGTCGTTTCGCGCTTCCAGGTCTTTGGAAAGGTGGCTGGCAAATCAGCATCCTGCACCACCTTCGGTGAATTTCATACTCCGTGATCTTCCTTCCGGCAGGAAGAGGGGGCTTTACGAGTAGCTCTGGCGGGAGTGGAGTGCTAACTTGTAAATTGGGCTGACCGCGTTTCCTGCATGGGCTCAGGAGACCACCCGGAAACTTGGGTGCACTTGGCATAGAGACTGACAACTCTACCTCCAGGGCCACCCGACACCCAGCCCCTGATAAAGGTGTTCTTTTTCAGGTGGGAGAACTCGGGTGCCCTGACAGTGGGATAGTTGAGGTCTCCACTTCACTAGCTAGCTGTGCAACCCTGGGCGAGTCAGTGAACCTCTCTGAGCTTCAGTTTTCTCAGCTGCAAAGTGAGCGCTTTGGACCTGATCACTCCTTGGGTTTCGTTCTGCTTTGCAGTGGTATCGTTTCAACACTACCCATTCCAGGTGCCACCCCATCCTGAAGATCTTGCAGGTCACCTGCGTTCTCGTGCTAACTTAGGCCATCCGCCTTCCCTACACACTTCCCCACGGTAATCTGATTTCCAGATGGGCTAGTATCTCCTCCCAGCCGCAAAGCAGCTGCCCTTCGGGTATTGGTTTCCGCACTAAACTTGCTGGTCTGATTTTAAAGGAGCGGTAGGTTTGAGAGGAACTGCCCGGTCGTGCGTCCCCGAGTTCCACTGCAGGGCTAAATGCTGGAGCGAGGCGATACCGGGAGAATCCAGGCAGCAGGCGTCACCCAGAGGGGGGTGCGGGGAGGACGGAGACGCGGAGAGAGCAGAGCGGGCGCCGAGCGGGAGACCGGAGACCACAGAGGTACAGCGAGAAACGCAGACGCACGGGGAGGGGGCGACACCTACACACAACGCAGGAGAGAGGGGACGCGACGCGGTGACACCTAGCCACGGAGACAGCGGGAGGCTCGGAGCCCAGGGACAGCGGGGAGTTCCGCTTCCTCCCTCCCGGCGGCCCCCGCCCCGGGCCCCTGGGCTCGGGCGTCCTCGGGCTC
>NW_007731052.1:131973-133158 GCF_000696425.1 Galeopterus variegatus | reverse complement strand
AGTTACTCTGGAGTTGATGAAGGAGAGAGGACGGTGGGGTCATTAGAATGCAGTCCTTAGAGCTCAAACAACTTGTTTGCATCCATCAGTCAACCTCATGTCTGGAAAAACTTTATTCCTCAGAAAGTTCGTTAGCGGGGTTCATACCCTCCAAGGTAACATAGGAACAAGCAACATGCACCCAGCCTCTGATTTCTGGTAGACCTGGAGCAATTTTAATGGGTGACTCCACCTTAGGTCCAAGATTGAAGAGGGAAAGAGTGGGAAGACTGTACTTATCACATATGCTTGGAAGATCCCTAGATTTTTCCAAGGAAATAATAATTTTTAAAAAGGCTTGTAAAAAAAATAATAAAATGTTTTCATGACAGCAGCAGATGTAAAACTCCTACCAGNGGCCGTTCGCCGCTCGTGTGCCCGGGCAGCGCCGCGCGTCCACATGAGCGCCTCTCCCAGCAGACCCAGGTAAGAATTTCCTGACCCTCCTGGGTCGCAGCAGGAGCGCACCTGGATGCCAGGTGGTGGGGACGGAACCCGGAGAAACCGGAGGCTGCGGCGACATTGGGGTGGGGGTGGGGGCGCTGTTTGTTCTCACCCGAATTTTCTTCGTGCAAACATCGAAGTTACCAGAGGGCACGTAAAGCTATTAACATGGATTGTGGCCCGGCTGTGGTGGCCCCAGAAAACTGCTGAGACAGACCCCCTCGTTCATGGATTTCCGGAGGTGGCGAGGCGGGCTTCTTTTTTCATTCAGGACTGGAGATGTGCTCAGAACAAGTGGCGAGGGCAGGGTGGGGGGCATGGGAATGTACCTGCTTCTCTCTGCCTTTCCGGCAAAAGTTTGAACTGGGGGCACTGCGTTTCCTTGTTCTGGGCAGTGCTTCTGTCACCCCACCTGGCTGCCCTAGGTCAATCTTAGACCAATTTCCCTTGCATGGTGGAAGTCCAAGATTTGGCAGAAAGATGAAGTGCACATCATGGGGTTTATCTGAAGGTATCTAGTGAGATTAGGGGGAGGCTCTGCTTTTTCTAATTTCCTCCTAGGGTGGAGATGAAAGGCTTGGCAGTTGGAGGAGCTCTTGGACTGGACCTAGGAATGCATGGGGTCTTATCCTAGGGGAAACAGTTACTCTGGAGTTGATGAAGGAGAGAGGACGGTGGGGTCATTAGAATGCAGTCCTTAGA
>NW_007731052.1:129131-130707 GCF_000696425.1 Galeopterus variegatus | reverse complement strand
GGCTTGTAAAAAAAATAATAAAATGTTTTCATGACAGCAGCAGATGTAAAACTCCTACCAGTCTGGTTGAGGACAAAGAAATTTGTTCGAGGGGTTGAGCTGTCTCCTCTGCCACCACCCACATGGACACATCACCTTTTAGAGATACAAATAGTGTTTTATGGATGAGGAGCCCTCTGCCTGGGGGGTTTTCAGGGGGTCAGATCTCAGCTGGAGCTCTCTCTTTGAGTTCAAGAAACCCAATAGTGGGAACAGTTAAAAATGCAACATTTTTACACCACACCCCAAGGTTCCACGTTGCCCCTAATCTAATAGGTTCACTGTGGAACAGGTGGGTCAAAGAGAGGCACTCACACTTTCCAGTGTAAAACCTCTCTCCTCTCTCTCTTTCCCCCTCCCTCTCTCTCTCTCTCCCTCTTTTTGATTTCATAGCATTTAGGAGGTTAGAGGGCAGAGTGTAAACACTTGGCACCCACATAAGCAATTCAGTCTTGTTCTCTGGGTGAGACTTTATTCAACTGTGCCTCTCACCTTTGTTCTTTACTTGAAGATCATGTCTCTTGCTCATACCAGGTGCGGCTATCCATGTTAACTTCACTGTTTCTCAGAAGTTTAACTGGCTGCCTTCAATGGTGTACAGTGAGGTCACCAGGTTTGTCTGAGGTCCCTTTCCCTTGGCTCATGTACTTTGTAACTTGCTCAGAAAAATCTCAACTTGCAACTTGGACGGAGAGCTCTGCTGGGCATCATTGGTATTCAAGAGATCCAGGGTCTCAAAAGAGCAAGTGGAAGTTCTGGTTTGCCATTGTCCACACTCAAAAGCTGTTTGGTTTTGGAGATTTGGGGCTGGGCTTTGGTGCTAGAGTTGAAAAGAAACCTTTATGAGCAACTGATCAATGCCTAGTCAAACTGGAGAGCTGTTGTAGTATCCCAATTTGGCATTGCCACCAAATGTGGGTGCCTTATTTGGTTGCTTGCTCAACTGTATTTAAAGATCATATTCCTTGAAAGAAATCACTTCCTTCCAGCCTTTGCTTTTGGCCCATAGCAGTCGTTTGATGTCTTTGTAGATTAGCTCACTATTGGCTCCCCTGTCCAGCCTCTCCCATCAAACACATCTGCAATATGTATACATGTAATTGAAATCTTCAGCCCCTGGTAAATCTGGGCTGCAGCTGCACTCCAGAGGTGTTTTCACTACTCTGCTCCCACTGTCTGCTACTTTTGCACAGGTGGCATATAGTTTTCAGCTTTTTGTGGCTTTGGGCTGCTATTTATAATTTTGCTACAAAATTTCACTATTCTTCTTGCCCTGTGTGAGGGGTTGCTTCTCTTGGGGTCCTGTTACAGATTAAATTCTCGTTTTGGTTTTCAGTGTATCTTTCAGCTTGATCAGGATCTTTTCTTCCTTTCCCTTTTTGCACCTGTGGATTGGTACATCTGCATAGGCATGGTCATTCTTCAAATGGTAATAAAAGCGTTAGTTTTTTTTTATTTGAACCAGACCCCTTACATACACAAAGTGGAAACACTGCATACCATTTATTATACCGTATATTTTGGTGTATACAAGTCT
>NW_007731052.1:126442-128617 GCF_000696425.1 Galeopterus variegatus | reverse complement strand
TCAGCTTGATCAGGATCTTTTCTTCCTTTCCCTTTTTGCACCTGTGGATTGGTACATCTGCCTAGGCATGGTCATTCTTCAAATGGTAATAAAAGCGTTAGTTTTTTTTATTTGAACCAGACCCCTTACGTACACAAAGTGGAAACACTGCATACCATTTATTATACCGTATATTTTGGTGTATACAAGTCTCTGGCTTCTAAGGCATGACCCAGTGTCCACTCTGCTTTGTATCTGGTGGATAGACATAGCACATCTGCATAATGAATGGGCATTGTCAGTAAGAGGCAGGAGGTGTGGAAACCGTTACAGCAAAGAGAAAGAGCAAGGGACGTGTTTTAGGAAATAGGATACCGAGTAGGCACATGCTCTTATGAGGGTCACCTTAATTTATTGAAGCCTCATTTAGTGTGTTTGAAAATAGAGTTTGTTAGGTGGGGGGACGCTTGGCAGTAGACTCAAGTACAGATCTGTACTGGAGCCATAAAAATGGGAATTTAAGTTCTTTTCTAGAATGGGTTGATGTTGATTAATCTGTACGTTATTGGTCTGCTCACCACCTTTTCTATTAGGCTTTCTTTAAACCAACAGTGAGGTTTTGTTTTCAGAATGTTACTGGTGATTGACAGTGGGGAAGAAGAGTATCTGCCACTGTTCGTGGGCACCACAGGCAAGGAACCCATTCCAGGCACTCTGAACGAGCTAAACTGAGTTGGTTTCATCAGCCATATTAACAGGCTTGAAACAACCTGCCTCCTTTGGTCTGAAATTAGGCCACATAGTGGGACCTTTCTGAGACCCTAGCAGGCAGAAAGCAGAAAGCGGAAAGCATTGCTCTCCTCTCAGCATCCTCATGGGCTTTTGGTGTAGCTCTGAGCCTGGTCAAAGGGCAGTTTCCCTTTCTGAGCCGAAATTGTAACAGGGTTAATTTGGAGGTGACTATGGGCTTCAAGGATCAGAACTGGAGAGTGTAATTTGAGCATTTATTAAAAAAAAAACCCTTCATAAAAATAAAAATGTATTTGTCCAAAACTGCCTCCCCCCTGTTCCCCGCCCCCAACCATGAGTCGCTGAGCTCAATGAATAATAAACATATCTAGCTAGGAGAGGGAGAATGGCAAAGGCAGCCCTACGGCTCATTGGCCATATGATCTTTCTAGACATTCAGTGTCTGGGACCTGGGGAAGGGATAGAATATAGAGACGGGGGGTGGGGAGGAGACGAATTCCTGGAAAAATTTGTGAGATGGGGGGGTTCTGGAAATAAGTCCAGAAGGCAGGGGCAGCCCAGGAAAGGGTGCTGGAGGCATGGGAGGAGAGCCAGCCCCTGGGAAGGAGAAAAAGGGACCCACACACAGAAATGATGAACAGGGGGGAGCAGTATAGAGAAGCAAGCGAAGTAGGGGAGGGAAAGCAAACAGACGGAGCAAGAGGAAGACACAGAGAGTAGGTGCAAGAAAAGACCAGAGAGGAGAAAAGAGCAGAAGAGGAGTGGAAGCAGCACCTTGCTTTCAGGTTTTTCTCTTCCCCTTTTTCTTCTGGCAGCGGGAGGAAGCCAGCAAGCCAGCAGAACAGCGTGGTTTTTGTGCTTTGGAGGCTTCTCTCATCGGAGCTGTCAAGCCTCAACCCCTCACGGCAGCTCGTTCTATTTTTACATTTTGCAGAATTGAAATTAAACAAATGACCCTGTGATGGCGTTTTCATGAAGATTTTATCCAGCACACCCACACAGCCAGTGCCGGGGTAGCTGAATATTTAACATAATATTCTATTTAATCAGATAAGGCATCCTCGAGAGGGTGACAGACACGAAGCCTGGGCTTTGATGGCCTATAAAGAACTGCTTTGATGAGGATGGGCAGAAGCCATAGAGGAACCCTGTTCTCTGGCTTGGTCAGGCTTGTTAGTAGGAAGAACTTCAGTTAACTGAATTCTGGACAAGCTTAGCATTTCCTTTCTCACAATTTTTCCCCCTTTGGCACTGGGTTTGATTCCAGCCTTTGTGAGGCTTCTTGATCCAGTTCTCCTTGGAGAAATCATTGGTGGCACAAAATGGCTTGTTTTTGCTGACCCTGCCCTGAGTGGAAGCTCTGCTTAGAATGTGGGCGCTCACCGTGTTTGTTGGCCTGGTCAGGGAAGCTCATCTGTCCTTTGCTGTTGTGACACTGCATAGGCA
>NW_007731052.1:123146-125981 GCF_000696425.1 Galeopterus variegatus | reverse complement strand
TGTTTGTTGGCCTGGTCAGGGAAGCTCATCTGTCCTTTGCTGTTGTGACACTGCATAGGCAGCAAGCATGATGATGTTGTACATTACTTGGTGAGAACACAAAACATAATGTTTTACTGGTTTAGACATGGGCTTACTCCTTTAAGTCCCAGGAGATTTAGTAGCAATTAAATGCAAGCCCCTTTGCACATAAACATTCGTTTGGAGGGAAAAACACCACCGAAGCGTGTTAAGGAGACCAATTAATCAGACATGGTGTGTTGGGTAGATGTAAAAATATAAGACTATTCAAAAGGCTTGTTACTACCATGCACATGTTTGTGTTTAATAGGATATTTATGGGCTTTTTTTTCTTATACATTGAAGGCTTATGTAATTCCCCAGCTCTTAACCTCTAAAATGCCATTGTGAGAAGTCAGGTATCTAGACTAGAGAGCAATAAAGACTGCTGTTGAGTCAGTTCTGACTTGAAAGCAAGCGACGGATGGGACAGTTCCACTAGGAAAGGAGCTCTCCTTCCTGCTGGCTAGCCTTGTAGAGCTGATCTTTCTCTCTGGAACTAAACAGGCTTACTAGCCAGAGCATCTTCCCTGCAGTGACTATAAAAAGTGTCTTCCTGTCTGACGCAGGAAGCGATTGAGAGCATTGACATGAGCCATATGGATGTGTGTTCAAAGATCTGAGGAAGTGAAGGATTGACAGTCCATTAGGGATGAAGCGGAAGCCGATTTCCTTTCTCCTCTCATCAGGCATCTGAGTGCATTTTCTCTCCGTTTTCTTTCTTCTTGGCTATCTGGTCCAGGCAGCTCACCTGGCATGGCTTTGAAGCCAAGAAACCTTTTTATGCATCTTGGGGAGGAAGAGGAAATGGATAAACCCAGGTCAGGATTTCCTTTGCTACCATTCAGCTCAAAGGGTGACCTCCCAGGTGTAAAGCCTCGGTCCCTCAGGTCTCTCAGCTCGGTTGTGCTCAGAGCTGAGCACCATTCCACAGGTCAGTCCCGTACACCACTGGGGCCAAACACGACCATCTCCATTGCTGCTTTGTCATACGTTTCCCCTGGACTTTTATGCTCAACTCTTCCTTCTGAAGCCTTTTAAAAAACAAATTTGTAAAATGAGTCCCTCAACTTGTTTAGAAGTAGAGAGCTCATACAAAGGCTTTATCCGAAAGTTCTATTTTCCTGGCGAGGACGACATAGTAGGGATATGGCCAATGAATAGAAGCACCTCTGAATGCTTCATTATTATTATTTTATTACTAGTAGAATGTCGTTTGTATCATGGGTTATCACTCACAGAGATCTTCTATTATTTTATTTAATTATCATGAAAACTTTATGCAGAATAAATTATTATTACCCACATTCTATAGTTACAGAAATTGAGGCAGGATGCCAAAGATCACATTGGCAGTAAGTGGTAAAGCCAGGACTTAAACCAATGTTCTATTTTTAAATACTGTGATTTTCCACACCATGCTGTCCTTGTAAATTTCACCATAAATCTTCAGTGCCATTGTTTTTCTCATAGCTTTTCCCATCTTCTGTCATTAGTTCTCTACCTGTGCAGGTAGGGGTGTGCAAGCACCTCCTTGCAGTTGGTACACAAAGGGATTCCCTTAAATGTGGATGCCTATGCAAACCTAATTAAAGGAATTTAGAACAGAGAGGTAGACTACATCAATTTCCTTGAGACCTACTGCCTTTCTTTTAGGTTTTGGCATGTTCACCACTGCCAAGTTCTTGACATTTAAGTCAAAGGAAATGCTGAATGAAAGTTGGCATTATACCTACTCTTTAAAACTATGATTTTCCTCCTCTTGTAGATTATCCTTAAATGTGAATCCTCCTCCATGGCCTGCTCCAGCTGAACTAGCAGTTAAATAAATTTCCATAGAGCAAAGAAATTATAGAAGAATTTGAGGGAGACTACCACTTCCAGAAGAGCTGAGGCAAGTCCCTTAGGAGTCAAGCCCTATAAATCTGCATTTTGAAGTCTTTCTTCATCTTGGCTGGGGCCATTCTCTCCATTTGAACTCAGTTGGCAGCAATCAATAGAGAATGTTAATTTCTGGTCCTGGCTGGTTTTTTGCATGCATGAGCTTCTTGCTATTTGTCTGAGAAAGTAGAAAGCCGGGTAAGTAAGGCTGTGCTGATGGCTTTATTTAGCAGTTAGACCAACCCAAGCTGAGTGGTATATTCCAGAGAGTCAAAAAAACAGGAACAGGTTAGCAGGAACAGCAGGGCTATTTTTATAGAGTGTTTGACCAACTGTGTGGAGGGCAGAAGACTTTATAAAACTGGGTTTAAAAAGTAATTCTGCCTATTCCTTTTCTTCCTCCCAAAGTATGATAATCCTTAGGACATTCGTGTGCCTCATGGACTTGCTAGTGCTAGATTTTGACTTTTCTATCTGAAGCCAGGTATCTCCTAGCAACAGCTAGGTTTAATTAAGGCGTTGAGCCTTTGGACTACCATGTATACCTGCATTGAAACGATGGGACTGTGATCAAGTTTGGGCAGCTGATCTTGGCAGAGGATGAAAGGTGGTACAAACAAGCCTGAAATAGGAGAGAGAAGAGGACAGACCTTTGAACTTTTTATGGATTTTATTCCTGTGTGGGCAATGGAGAGAAATGACTTGATGGATGGGAGTCTAGGTTTTTCAGAGCAACGGTCAAGTGCCCTTATCTCCTATTCTTTTCTACTGGAGTATCTTATCTCTACCAATTATGGATAGGGCGTAATGTGTTCTTACCCCGATTTTATTCTTTTTTTATTTTTATTTTTTAAAGATGACCAGTGAGGGGATCTTAACCCTTGACTTGGTGTT
>NW_007731052.1:115145-122710 GCF_000696425.1 Galeopterus variegatus | reverse complement strand
CCTTTGGACTACCATGTATACCTGCATTGAAACGATGGGACTGTGATCAAGTTTGGGCAGCTGATCTTGGCAGAGGATGAAAGGTGGTACAAACAAGCCTGAAATAGGAGAGAGAAGAGGACAGACCTTTGAACTTTTTATGGATTTTATTCCTGTGTGGGCAATGGAGAGAAATGACTTGATGGATGGGAGTCTAGGTTTTTCAGAGCAACGGTCAAGTGCCCTTATCTCCTATTCTTTTCTACTGGAGTATCTTATCTCTACCAATTATGGATAGGGCGTAATGTGTTCTTACCCCGATTTTATTCTTTTTTTATTTTTATTTTTTAAAGATGACCAGTGAGGGGATCTTAACGCTTGACTTGGTGTTGTCAGCACCACGCTTTCCCAAGTCAGCTAACCTGCCATCCCTATATAGGGATCCGGACCCATGACCTTGGGGTTATCAGCACCACACTCTCCCCAAGTGAGCCATGGGCCAGCCCCTTACCCTGATTTTATTCTGTTCTTGTTGATTTGTGTCATATTTTTGCTATATCCTCCTTTTATATTGTTGCAACAAACATTTATTAAATAAGAAACAAGGTGGTCATTAGGGATACAGGACTGAAAAAGACACAAGTCTCTCTTCAAAGAGCTCATGGTTTAGTAAGGAAGATAAACGTAAAGTAGAAGAGTTGAAGACACCTTGGTAATGACAGTAGAGAGGTGAGAATAAGGTGTTGTAGGGACACTGACTCCAGAGCAGTGAGCCCAACAGTCCAGGTGAATCGGAGAAGAATTTTTCAGTAGAGTTTATATTTGATCTGGGTGTTAAAAGGTGCATAGGCATGTTCCAGGTGGAAAAGGGTGAAACTAATTCAGGCAGAGGGGATAGCACATGCAAAAACATGAAGCTCTGAGGTGCTTGATGTGTTCATGAAGAATAATTAGTCAGACCATAAGGTGTCCTACAGGGGAGGTGATGAGGTGAGAAGATCAAGTTATACAGCTTGTATGTAACTCAGGCAGCAGACATTTCTCAGCAGGAGAGTAAGAAGAACAGATTTGTTTTTTAGGAAGATAACTCTAGCAGCAGTGTGGAGAATGAACAGAAACAGGGAGAGTCCAAAGTTACGGCCGATGCCAAAAAGAAGGGTGCTGAGTAGTCCAGGCGAGATTTGATGGGGTTTAAACTCTGGCAAGGAAGGTTGAAAAGTACCATCCAGATCTGAGAGTTAAAGAGTCATCAAGATTTTTGGCAGGTGGGGCCGGCCCCGTGGCTCACTCGGGAGAGTGCAGCGCTGGTAGCACAAAGGCTGCGGGTTCGGATCCTATATAGGGATGGCTGGTGCGCGCTCACTGGCTGAGCGCGGTATGAGCAACACCGTGCCTAGTGTTGCGATCCCCTTACCGGTTGGAAAAAAAAAAAAATTTAGGCAGGTGGATGGTGAAGGATGTAGGAAGAGGAGTCATAGAACTGCATTAACATTCTAGCTTGACATTATCTGAACGAGGTCAATGGTCATAAGTTGAGATACACAGTACCAAAAAAGAAGAAGGGTGGAAAGGGAAGCAAATGAGATTGGAGTCTGAGCACTATGAGGATTGAAAAGAGGCAATTGGAGTCGAGATGTAAGGAATCATTTGTACCCTTGACAAAAATAGTTTCAATGAAGTTGTAGGGGAAGATGGGACGGGAGAAGGACAGCAACATAGCACAGAGCTTAGCAGCTGAAGGCAGCAGAGAGTTTGGGGTCACTACTCTTAATATTTGGAAGAAAGAAAAAAGATGGAATGGCAACTTATAAGGGAAGGAAGAATGAAAAAAGATTTTCAGAAGAGGGGAATCACTTGAATACGTTTATCAATAAAGGGGAAACACATAGATAGAAAGGGAGAGATTGAAGATACAGGAAAGAGAAGGCATAGGTCCTTGAGAACTCAGAAGGTAACAAGAATCTAGCAAAAAACAAACAAACAAAACAAAAAGCCTGGGGGATTGAATCTGTAGAGAGAAGAATGAAAGAGAACCAATATTTATGGCTTGCCAAGCATTGTGCCAAGTATTTTGCATTTATTGATTTATTTGATTTTCATTAAAACCCTGTAAGGGAAGAGAAGGAATGCACCTTTCTTGGAGAAAGTGGGAAAATAGCAAAGAATGAATCCTATTTTCAGAAGTGCAGACATAAGGGACCACTGGAAGTTGCTTCAAGAGATGACTTCGGTTTTCTCTGTGAAGAAGAGGCAAAGGCATCTTTGGATGGTAAAGCAGGGGTTGGGGTAGGGAGTTCAAGAAGAATGGATAACTTTTGAAGAGCCAAAGTTGTTGACTGTGGGCAAGCAAAAAGAATTCCACACAGTGCTGATACCTGTTGGAGGTGGAAAGCGTACTCTCGTGGCACAGTTGTCTCAATCTGCACCACAGCCCTCGAGCAGGTGGCTGGGTGCCTCTTGGGTAGATGTATTGGGAAGGTTTGGCAGAATTGCAAGACACTGGAATGCTGGTGAGACCATTGTAGAACTGGAGCCAGGGCAAGGTAAAGCTAGAAGGTGACTGATAAACTGGGAGAATGATAAGATAGCAGAAGAGATTTAAGGGAGGGATAGAATAAGAAATTTCAACAGATTGGAGATTGAGATCTTGAAAGATCTCAGAGGTACTATGAGATTCTAGGTTGACATTTGGATAAAAGGTTTGTTCGATAAGATGCATGTCAGTGACCATCTGCCTTAACCTGACATTGGTCTTATTTGTATTATCAAAAGATGGAGCTGTTTATTGTTGAATGGGTGATGAAGGAAGGCTATGAAAGTCAACGCTGGGTAATAGCCGCTGTTCTTGGATTGGTTAGGTAGGGCCTCTCTGGAAACAGAATGCTGTGCTGGATGATGTCTCACAGTCTCTCTGCCCAGGTCTTATGATTATGGACTGGTGCAGAACCCGTATAGGTATTTTGAAGAGTTTCTAAAACATGTATTTGCAAACTTTTTTTACCTTGGACTTTTGAAGATCCAAGCCATGGAATTATTTTTTTAAATTATTTATTTTATTTTATCTTATTTTATGTCACAGTGCCTTAAAATAAATTTGTCCCTTCTAGAAGACAGTTCCTATCTCTCATTTCATGAAATTTTAAGTTCTCATAGTGGAATTTCTAGGACATTCCGCATGCTTCCACCCCAGCCAAGTAATATAATGGTTTCCATTTTCATCCAGTCTTGCATATTCTGTGGGGTTGATTGAGCACACAGCCACGTGCTTTCTACAGGTGTCATCAGAAGCCAGGCATATGATGGGCCTGCTGAGGCTGACAGAGGGTCTTTCTGTCATTCAGGGAACAGCACCAGCAGGTGAGAGCCCTGCCTGTCTGTCCCTTTCTGACCTGTTCTATTAAGGTTCTCCATGGTTTGTCTATCCTCGCTCTGTCCCTACCCCAGGCTCAGTTTCAAGTGCTGCCTGTATCTAAGTGTTTCAAGTGTTTGCTGGATTATTGGAACATCTGTAGTTTGGTGCAACTGCATGTCTCTGTTCTACATACCAATATCAAAAGAACACAGGTCTCTAGGTTTCTGTACACAATTGATGTCCCCCCAAAAGAGCATTATAAATCAGGAAAAAAATCGCAGCTGTGTTTTATCTGCCTGTTTATTTGTTCACCTTGATTACAGAACACTGAAGCAAGGTTTTAAAATGTCCTTACTGCGTCAGTCTGTTATCCTGCCTCATAGGTAGCTCTGATTTCTTCCACTGTTATTAAAGTAGGAGACTAAATGTAATTAAAGGTTTCAATTTAGATGCCAAACACAATTACACAGGACACTATCTGTTGGAGTGTCCTTCTAATGTTTCAGTCATTAGTTTTTTTATGGTGAACTTTAGATAAGAAATATTAAAAATTAGGATCTCAGTTATCCTTTGTGGATTTGCCTTTATATACTCCTAGCCAGTTGGAGCCTAGAATTATCTTGCTTAACCTTCAACAGATGAAGAAAATGAGGCCCAGAGAAGGGAAATCACCAGCCCAAGTTCATAAAACTGGCTGACTGTAGCACCCCGATCTCCTGAATTTGGTGTTCTGCTCTCTGCGGAGGGACCCCACCTTCCAGCTGCTGGCCAGGGGTACTTTGAGGTAGTGTGGAATGGTGTTCCCACCTAGGTGACAGCTTGTGGGGCAACATATAAAGTATTCTGGTCCTCAGTTTGCACTACATTACAGATTATCTTGTAAATTTTTCATCCTGCACCCACTGAACCTTTCCTCTGCTCCTTTCATTGTCTGATGTATGTATGCTTAAGGGAGAGTAATTTGAGCAGATAAATTTTGTTTTACCATCACACATTTAAAAATTATATACAGACTAGTAGCAAGTACAACTTAATCTTTTGATTATTTACAAGATGTCACCTTCTGTTAACAGGCAGAGATTTATGTTGGTAACTGAGAACTGACTCTTTAAAACATCACTGGTCTCTCATACAGCAGAGAGGCTAGAACTGTGTAGAGCAGCCATAGGGTTTACCTGGTCTTATAGCTGGAAGGAGTGGAGCGTAGATGAACTTTAGGTAGTGTGGGCACAGATTTCTCTGGCTGCCAGTCATCAGTTACCTGGGCTTCTGGTCTGCCAAGGTATGGCACAGACCCTGTGTGACCTGCCCCCAGCAGAGGAAACGAAATTTGTGCTGCTAAAGCTCCAGCTTCCCCTCTCAAAAGAGGTAGAAGTTCTCCCAAATGACTCCCTGGGGTCTTGTTGGTCGGTTTGGTGGATGCTATTGTTGCAGAAGCAGGCACTAAGCAAATTCCCTAACTCTGGGATTTGTGTCACCTCGCAGGAAGGCATACAGGAAAAAAATAAAACTGGTTTAGAAAGAAGGATCTCTCCAAGGTGTATCTTTCACATACATTGGTGGGAGAAGATGATTTGACCATGGACAAGAAAATACAAGGGCACTTCAAAAAGTTCATGGAAGGATTCATATTATCTTTTAATTCTATTTTTCCACATACTTTTTGAAGCACTCTCGTATACAGGAACCAATTAAACTGCTTATAAGAAAACCAAGGAAGTCCTCTGGGAAAGTTTTCTGGTCTCCCAGCTCTGCCTCCCTCGGATATGAATTAATAAATTATATTGTGGAATCTTCAAAGAAATCATATAGGCTCCTTTGGCCAGAGCTTGCGGTCTCTATGAGTTTAGCTGTACAGCACTCATGGTCATTTTAGAGAATTGTTTCCTATTTGCTGTTTATTTCGCTCTCTGATTTTGCTTTCACCAGGGAAAATCCCATCTGGACAAGCTATTGTTAACAGCCGTGTAGCCATCCATGTTAATAGCTTTACTGAGTATGTGCACAGACCTGCTTGCCCTGAAGGAAAATGTGAGATGTGGCAGGAGTTTCAATATATCCATGGTATCTATGCTCTGACTATTTTCCTGGCCTGTTCAAATGCTATTAACTGCTTCCAAAATGTTATAAATGATGTGTTTGTAGTCTGGATCGTCTCTCTGTTATCTGTGTTATCGTTTCTGTCTGTTCTTAAATAACTCATCAAATAATTTTGTGTCTTGTCTGTCCAATTCTCCCTTGCCCCGGTCAAACTGAGCCTAGTTTTCCGAGGTAGGCCAATTTGCTGTTGGGTCTTGGAGACAGAAAACAGTAATGCAAAATAAACATTACTCTACTACTTATAGCCCCTTTCCTCTCTCACAATAAACCACTGTCTCTGTTGAACTTTTAACTGAAACCACAGTCCAGAGTTTCAAGGAGCCATCTCTCAAACATAGGTATCATTAAGGTCCAGAGATTTCTAACCACAGATTTACTATCTTTGGAATAAAAGCCCGAGAGCAGTCTAACCCCCATCTAATGCAGGAAGGGCAAGTTAAAAACAGTCTTGGCATCCTTGAGATCACTGACCCAATGGCCATTACAGCCTTCGTGTCTTATTTTGATAACAGCCTCCTGGTGTACTTGTCTGCCATTTGGTTAAATTATTGCAAAGCAACAGACAGTGACCCTCTGCTTTTATTTCTACATCACCCCAGTGTGGGGCTAATGGACTTTCACTCTGGGCTGAGTGCTGGGGTCATGAGAAGACAGATGTGGAAGAAGCCATCCTGGGAATGTGCTATATTGAAACATAATTTAAAGCTCTATTGCTGGATTGCCAAAACTTAGGTGGGACACGATAACATCTGTCTTCCCCAATGTCACATAGAGCTAAGCACATACAGAGATTCAATAAAAGGTATTCGTTTGATCTTGGCATTGATCCAGATCAAATCTATATCTGAAGATCATCTTCATCCTCATTGTTATTAACAACCTTTTATTGAAACTTTTACCATGTGCCAAGCACTTTGCTAAGCACAGTACATGTATAATCTCACTTAACTCACAACATCACTGTGAGTCTCTATTATTAATTTTCCAGTTTTACAGATGAGGAAATCAAGATTTGTGAAACTAAAGACTTTCTCAAAATTATTGTGGTAGCGTGCAGATCTGGGATTTAAATCTGGGTCTGATTTCAGAGCTTGAGCTTCTAACACAACCATGTTATATGAAACAAAGTGACCAGAAACTATTTATCAGGCATCTCCTTTTTGTAAGGTTCTATATTAGGTTATGATGGGGGGTAGTACAAAGAAGCACAAATGGCTTCACATGTTGTGGAGCAAGGAGTCATTGAAAAAATAACAGTATACTCAATGCCCAATATGTGGAGCATAATAAGTATTATATTAATAGAGAAGAGGTGTTGGAGAAGGTGGAGATGTACCCTGGGCCTTGAACAGTGGGTGAGATTTATGTGGTTTGGAAATAAATAAGGAGAGCATTTCACACAAGGGAGGTGATATAAGCAAACCCCAAGGATGAGCAAGTACGAGGCACGTTATGCTGTTGAAGAGGGGGGACTGGTGGGAATAGGGTAGATGGTGAGGTATCCAGGAATGAAGTATTTGTGTGTCATCTGTCTGGTCAACAAATATGTATTGAGTGCCTACTCTGTGGAGGTGTTCTGTAGGGGAAGAAGGAGAAATAGGGTGAAAAGGTAGATTAAAGCCTGTTGAAAATCAAGTTCAGGAGTTGGGACTTTATCCTGTAGACCTGAAGGTCACAGTCAGTAGTCTTGGAGTTATAGACGGGTTTCAAAACCTCCTTTGGTAAATTTCCAAACTGCTTGCCTCTGTCATGTCCTGAGAGTAACAGGGCTGTCAGATGTGGCCAAGAGAAGGCAAGGAGATTTCAAACCAAGAGAAAACGTTTGAATTTGATGATCAGTCTATCAGTGATCTTGAAGAGTGCATTTCAATAGTGCAGTGGGGACAGTTGTCCAATTGCAGGGGATGAAGAAGTGAGTGAGGGAGGACGGTCACGTGGCAGAGACTGCTCATTTTCCAAGTGCAGCTGTCAAAGAAGATGAAAATGAAGATAGCAGCACAGATTGATCAACGATTTTCTTTCTTTTTTTTTTTTTTTGTCTTTTTCCGTGTCCGGCAACGGATCGCAACCCTCAGTGTTGCCCCCGTACCGGACCGGGGACCGGCAACGGGATTGCAACCCTCGGTGTTGCTCC
>NW_007731052.1:110512-114145 GCF_000696425.1 Galeopterus variegatus | reverse complement strand
CTTCCCAAGCGGCGCACTATCCAGTGTGCCACCGGGCCGGCCCCTCAACGATTTTCTTTCTCAAAATGGGTGTAACTAGTACGGATTTGAAGATGAAGGGTCCAACAACTGAAGAAATTGGAAACAAAAGATACACCAGAGAGAAATTTTTCTGTCTAGTTTTTTTGCACTGGCACATGTGGGGATCCAAACCTGTGACCCTGGTGTTAGCGCTCTAACCAGCTGAGCTAACCTGCCAGCCTGTCTACTGGGATTTTATACCTTTATATTCTAATGATAACCACATGAATAGAACTTTGAAAACCTGGATGGTTCCATTGGCACAGTTCTTATCTCCTTCCTATACCCCACTCAGTCCTCTGCCCGTGAGCCATAAGCCCACATCATCCTTAAGCCCATCTGCCACTGGCGATGCCTGCGTTAATTTATTTGGAAGCTGGAGCCATCTCTTTTCTCATGCAGGTGAGTTTCCTGTTTAGTGTGTTTACAGCATTTTAAAGAAATTTCTATTTATTTGGTGGTTTTTCTTCAGCTTTCTGTCTTTGTGACTTAGGACTTTAAATTACTGCAGCTTTTCTCTTTGGTAAAGGGGAAAAAAAGTAAATGTTTGACACAAAGATTCATCTGCCTAGGAACACGTGTGCCCACACACATCTGAAACACAGTTTATTTCGGCAATTACCTACTGAGCCCCTACTATGTGCCAAAGATGGTGTTAGGTGTTAGGGTTGCCAAGAAGAATAAAAAGATACAGGCCCTGATGCCAGACAAACGCACCCTTTAGGGAAGAAGTCAGATTCATAAGCAGACACTTTCTCCCTAACATGATTAGTGCACAAGAAGAAGCATGTCTGGGTGTTGTAGTCATCTAGACAAGGGCACTCAGCACTACCTGGGAGGATGGAGAAAAGTTTCCTGCGGAGATGATGCTTAAGTATTTATATTTTGAAGGATAACAAGAGCAGGCAAACAAAGGTGGGAAGAGCATCCCAGGCAGAGAAAACAACATCAGCAAAGTCACAGGGGCCAGAGAAAGCGAGGCTTTTACAGAAAACATTGAGTTATTTTGGAATTAGTAGTGTGTAAAGTAGGAGGGATGGATTGAAGCAGATGAACCTGGGTAGGTGCACTAGGTAAGGTTATCAGGATCCTCATATCAGGAAGCAAGATCCTTAGACTTTGTTCTAAAGATAGTGGAGAGGGATTTAAGCAGGGTAACACCATGATCATATTTATGTGCAGATCTACTCTGGTTACAAACGATTGATCCAAGAGAGTGATTCAGTCAGGAACATCTTTGGCTTCAATTTACGGAAAACCCAACTAACAGCAGCTTAAGCAAATGTGGGATGAGACTTTCAAGAAGTGAGAAGTCTAGAGAAAGGTGGTTTCTGGCAGTAGATTAGATACAGTGCAATCCAGGACGCAGGCTTCTTTTGTGTTTCCGCAACACCGTCCTTATCATTTTCGAGCAAATGTGGGATGAGACTTTCAAGAAGTGAGAAGTCTAGAGAAAGGTGGTTTCTGGCAGTGGATTAGATACAGTGCAATCCAGGACGCAGGCTTCTTTTGTGTTTCCGCAACACCGTCCTTATCATTTTCACTTGTGATCCTCATGCTGTTGCTTTGTGGCCATGAAGGCTGTTGCTGCTCAGGTATCATGTTCATGTTCAAGGCGGGAAAAAGGGGAATGGGATGGTGCCGGTGTTGTCTGTCCCTTTTCAAGAAAAGCCAGGCCTCTCCAGGTGCTTCTTACTATATGTTCCTTCAATATCTCATTGCCCAGATCTGGAAAGAGCCACCACTGGCTGCAAAGGAAGCTGGAACAAAATATTCTTTCCAGATTCCATAATAAAGGAGGGCGAGGAAACAGGGTATTTGAAGTGAATGTTGAATGAGCTAACCAACAGTATATGCCACAGAGATTTATCTCTATCTTGGAGATTGAGCTGTTTATTAGTAAATAGCATCTCATGCCAGGCAGTAGAGGTGGCAAAAGACCTGATTTAGAACAAAGCAGTGAGCAAGTCTCTCAGCTGTTAGAAGACACAAAGCCAGAGGAGGAAGGGCACTGGGGCTCGAGTGCCATTAGCACAGGGGGTGACCTGGATACCACAAGAACCTTCTTCCTGCTGAACCGGTAGACATCTGGTTCCTCCCCAAGTTGGTTGTTAAAAATTGACAATATCCAGCTTCCTACCATGAAGCCGAATTCTCCTTTACTTCTTTATTTGCCTTGCTAGGCTAGAATAATTATTTATTCCGATGCAAGAATGCCAGGCACTTTTGGAGGAGAAGCAAGACAGAATTAAGGAGGTGATGGTAGAAGCATGAGAACCGTGCCAGTCCTCAAGCAGCTTATGTTCTGTGTGAAGAGCACATAGGAGCAAGTGCTTCTGGCTTGGTGTAGACCGAGTGTCAACAACCCAGCCCTGGACCACAGGCCACCTACAAACTGAGTTTTATTTGACTCAAGATCAGATGTCACCACTGCACCTCTCTCAACACTGNGTGCCAGTCCTCAAGCAGCTTATGTTCTGTGTGAAGAGCACATAGGAGCAAGTGCTTCTGGCTTGGTGTAGACCGAGTGTCAACAACCCAGCCCTGGACCACAGGCCACCTACAAACTGAGTTTTATTTGACTCAAGATCAGATGTCACCACTGCACCTCTCTCAACACTGCTTTGCAGAGTCGTCTGCCTAGCCTGCCTCATGTATGCCCTGTCCCCACCCCTAGACCCTGGCCAACATATCAGAAGGAAAGAGAATGGCTCTGGCATGTCAATCTTACTGCTTTATTTCTAAATTTGAAAAATATATAAAATATCAAAATGAGAGGCAATATAGCAGATACGAAAATGTTTGGAAGAAACGGACAATCACCCATACTCTTACCTTCGTAATGTAACTAAGGTGTAATCTCTTCTAGTTTTTACCATCAGAATAATGGGTTTTTCTTGCATGATTCTAATGAGGTGGTGTGTACAGTTTTGCACCTGCTTTATTTACAGAGTTAAAGCTCATAAAAATGTGCTGAGTAAGTGAATATTGAGGCATAGTCTTCACAAACGAGGTGTACTTCCTCTTCCCCGTTGTTGTTACTACAAATTGTTTCTAATGTTCTCTATTTAAATAGAGATGGGGTCAGAGAAGGTTTTCAGGCACATTACTTTTAACATGTGGCTTTTGGACCTGATACAGACAATAGAAAATATCCTAGCGTGGAATCAGGAGACGTGGGAAGAGTTGGAATTCTGATGGGCAGGAGTAAGATAAGGATCACTCTAGTCCCACCTGTCCCTAAGAAGAGCCATCTTAAGTGCAAAGACAGTATCTCTCATTTGTGAACACGGGTGTGTTTCCCTTTTTTGTTTCTATTTGCCCAAATCTTGCCATTTAGTCTGGCATCTAGTCAAGGAACACGAACTTTCTTGGAAAAGGGAAATGGGGGTACTTGGACCAAGTCCTTGGAATTTGAATTCTTTCCTCTTGTAGGGGTTGTGTCTGAATGGCTATTCCTGCTTGCTCTGTGATCTAAGTAGTTGCTGTGTAGAATTGTCATGGGATTTTGCGGCCGGCCCGGTGGCGCACTGCTACAGTGCGCTGCTTGGGAGTGTGGCGGCGCTCCCGCCG
>NW_007731052.1:107152-109215 GCF_000696425.1 Galeopterus variegatus | reverse complement strand
AAGCTGCATCCAGGTCTGGAGAGCATCAGCGGAAGCAGGCACCTGTGTGATTGGCAGTGGTTCTGCCACCTCCTCTGTGGAGCCTCTGTGTTTTAGACTGAGCATGGCAGAGTGCTTACTGCATAGCAGGCACTTGGTCTTTGTTCTCTCCTTTTTCCCCCCTCTTTGCATAAATATATTTCTCTTCCTCCTAGCACAAAGCCAAATGTTGGGCCCATGTGTTGTAGTGGTCCAAGCACTGGACTTGGTAATGTTATCAAAGCTACCATTTATTGGGCATTTTCTCTGTATCAGGAAAGTAGTTAAAGGTGTTATCTTTCTTATTTACTTTTGAAGATGCTGAGACTTGAAGACACTGATTAACTTGCCAAGATCACAGAATTAGTAAGAGGAAGACTTGCATTGGAACCCAGGTTCATCTGATTCCCAAACCTGTGCTTTTTACTCCTATGATGGTCTGTCTCCCAGAAACCAGAACTGGTTTTGATTCCCAACTCTGCTACTTTTAGCTAAATACTTCATCACTCTGGCCCTCAGTTTACTCTTCTGTCAAAAGGACGGGTTGTGCTAGGCGTTTTCTGACATCCTTACTAGCTCTTAAGTTCTGTGCACTGTCAAATGCTCAGTCTTAAGCAGGACTTTCGTGAGTATAAGCTCAATCAGTCTGAAATATATAGGGAAGGATAAGAGAGTCTTTATTAATTTAATTACCATCTATTGAGTACCTACCTGGGGATACAGCAGAGACCAAAGCAGTCATGGTCCATCCTTTGGAACTTACCAGTAAAGCAGGGGAAACAGAAACTGAATGTGTTACAAGAGCTGAGTGTTGTGCAGAAGAATTACAGCTGATGTAGACACTTGTGAGGTATGCCTGTGCACACAGTTCAGTCAGTTCAGCAAACATCTGCACATGTCCCAGTGCAAGCAAGCAAGCAAGCAAGAGGGATTTAACATCAAAACATAACAGATACAATATGCCACCTGGGCTCAGTCTTCTCTTCTATTATTTTCTTTTTTTGAAGCTTCTCACGTACCCCAGTTCTAAAGGGGGCTATGGGAGAGGCATGCAGAATTGTCCTGTGCCAGTCTGAAGAGGAGCAAGGGCAGATGGTGAGAGGGAAGGAGGGAGGGGGAGGAAGGAGGCCTCCAGAGCAGGAGGTAAGTTAGAGGGTTGGGTGAGGTAAAATGAGTGTGTTATACCTTAAGAACGTCTTCCAAATACTCACTGTAGCAGAAAGATATGAAAGGCTAGAAGGCAGAGAGGAAACGAAACACACAGATTCATAGTATCTCTGATTTGGAAAGAGCCCAATAAGACATGTGGCCCAACCTCATCTAATTACTTAAATCCCATCTGCAGCATCCCAGTAGTATGGATTTCAACTTGAATGCTTTCATTGAAGGGTAACTACCTACCTCACAGGCAGGTCACTTGCTCATGGGACAGCTCAGGCTGTGTAGAGGGGCACTTCTTTCATTGACCTGACTTTATTTCTTTATTTTTAAAATAACTTCATTGTCCAGCATTAATTCTACCCTCCTGGGTTACATAGAGTTGATTCAGTTTTTCTGTTTCTTTCTTCCTTTCTTTTTTTGAGTATTTCAAATATTTAAAATCAACCATTATGTTTCTCTTATGGCTTCACAACTGTACGCTAAATACCCTGCCCTTATTTTTTATATATGCAAAAAATGCTTTATAATCTTTTGAGTCTCTACTCTAGACTAATTGTCCTTCTCTGGAAGCACTTCCTTTGGTTAGTGTCCCCTCAAAAGTGGAACCCCAGAATTGAGCACGGTACTCCTGGGAATTCAACTGGAGTGTAAGGCAGGGCTCTTTTCAGACTCTTGGGTTTGGACGGAGCCCAAGATCAATTTAAATTTTTTTGCAGCTACTTTACCATGTTGACATATATTGAGCTTATAGTAAACAAAATTTGTGTACCATCAATCAAATAGCTACAATTCATTTTAAGTTACAATCATTTTTGCCTACATTTCTTTCTTTTTTTTTTTTTTTTTCGTGACCGGCAACGGATCGCAACCCTCAGTGTCGCGCC
>NW_007731052.1:103988-107092 GCF_000696425.1 Galeopterus variegatus | reverse complement strand
CCAGCCAGTGAGCAGCCGGTCTGTATGTGGGATCCGAACCCTCAGCGGGAGCGCCGCCGCACTTCCCAAGCGGGCCGGCCCCCTGCCTACATTTCTTTATCCTGTTCACAATGATTTAAAGATACTGCTGGATGTGTTGATAAATCTAGAGACGCATTGCATATAGCAATTCCCTAATCTGTTATCATACTCTAACAACTAGCAAAAAAAGGCCGTGAGATTCATTTGCCATCCCTTGGTTTTAGCAAAACTTTACTGGATGCTATTGGTGACCACTTTGCTTTCTGAATGTTTCATAAAGTCACGTTGTGAAATAATATAGTTCAGAATTCTGTTAAAAATCCATTTTATGCTCACTGGTCTATAATTTGCAGAATATACTTTATTTTCTTCTCATTTTTTGAAAATTGGATGGTTGCCCACTTTCAGTTTTCCATACCCTTTCTTACACTTTATAATCACACACACACACACACACACACACACACACACACACACACACACACACACACGCAGCCAAAGCCAGCGGGAGAAAGTGTGTGAAGAAGCAGCAAAAGTGCATCAGGAGAGTTAACAGCAAAGCGTGCAGTTGGCAACCGAGGTTGAGGAGGAAGGAGGATAAAACCGAGGAAAGTGGGAGGAAGCCACCGACAGATCCCTCTGGGATCAGGGAAGGCTCTTTAAACTACGTTGTCTTTGCTACACACACGCTCAGGGCAAGGACTATACGGTAAGGCGAGTGAAGCACTTGCCTCAGGCACAATTTAAAGACATGCCCAGAATTCAGTAACCCAGGTAAACAATATATTCATGCAATACGTTCTTGAAAGTAAAAATAATGCAAAAAATCCACGATGAAGACAGTATCAGAACTTTAAATAAGGGCAAGATCAGTATGTGACAGTGTTGCATGGTCTATTTTTCTTAATAACAACTTACTCTTAACAACAACTCTAATTCACAGACCATACAATTCATCCATTTAAAGTGTAGAATCTAATGATTTTTAGTGTATTCACAGAGTTGTGCAACCATTACCACAATCAATTTTAGGCCATTTTATCATCCCCCAAAGAAGTCCTCTACCCATTAACAGTCATTCTCTATTTCCTCCCAATCTCCCAAGCCCTAGGCAGTCAGCAATCTACTTTCTGTCTCTGGATTTACTCATTCTGGACATTTCTTTAAATGGAATCATACAATATGTGACCCTTTGTGTCTGGCTTCTTTCACTTAACATAATGTCCATCCATGTTGTAACAGGTACAGTACTTCATTTCTTTTTATTACTGAATAATATTCCATTGTACAGATATGCCACATTTTATCTATCCAGGCATCAGTTCATGGACATTTAGGTAGTTTCTACTTTTTGGCCATTATGAATAATGCTGCTGTAAATATTCATGCACAAGTTTTTATGTGAACATGTGTTTTAATTTCTCTTGGATATATGCCTGGAAGTAGAATTCCTGGGTCATATAGAAACTCTATGTTAAACCTCATCGAGGAACTGCTAGACTGTTTTCCAAAGCAACTGCACCATTTTACAATCCCACCAGCGGTATCCAAGGATCCCGATTTCTCCCTATCTTCACCAGCACTTGTTATCATCTGTCTTTTTTTTCTATTACAGCCATTCTAGGGGGTGCAAAGTGGCATCTTACTGTGGTTTCAATTTATATTTCCCTGATGTCTAATGATGTATTTTTTAATGTACTTGTTGGCCATTTGTATATTTTTTGGAAAAATGCCTATTTGGATCCTTTGCCCATTTTGCTTATTTATTTATATCAAAATGTAATTGATTGTACATGTCTGTGGGGTACATCGTTCAATATCAATACCTGTGTGCAATATGTGATGCTCAAATCAGGATGATTACTATGCTCAACATTACACAGAGTAATCATTGTTTGTGGTCCTTTACCAATTTCTCACTAACCTCCCTCCCTCTTTCCCACCAATGGTGGCCTCACTTCTGTTCTCTTCTTTTGAAAGTTCAGTGAATTATCATGATTGTTGTATCTTTCTTTCTTTTGTAATTTATTTGTTTATTTTTTTTAGCTTCCACTTATGAGTGAGAATGTACAGTGTTTCTCTTTCTGTGCCTGGCTTTTTTCACTTAACATAATTTTCTCTAAGTTCATCCATGTTGCCGTGAATGGCAGAATTTCATTTTTTTTTTATGGCAGAGTAGTATTCCTTTGCATATATAATACCACATTTTTCTCATCCAGTCACCCATTGATGGACATTTAGGTTGGTTCCAACTCTTGGCTATTGTAGATAGAGCTGCATTAACATGGGAGTACAGGTATCCTTTTGACATGATGATTTCCATTCCTTTGGGTATATACCCAGAAGTGGGATTGCTGGATCATATGGAAGATCTATCTGTAGTTGTTTGAGGAAACTCCATACTGTTTCCTTAATGCCTGCACTAATGTACAGTCCCACCAACAGTGTAGGAACATTCGCCTTCTCCACATCCTCGCCAGCATTTGTCATCTGTCTTTTTGATAATAGGCAGTCTAACTGGGTGAGATGATATCTCAGTGTGGTTTTGATTTGCATTTCCCACATGCTTAGTGATGTGGAGCATTTTTTCAAGTGTCTGTTGGCCGTTGTATATCTTCCTTTGAGAAATGCCTATTAAGCTCCTTTGCCTATTTTTAAATCAGGTGACTTGTTTTTTTACTGTTAAGTTGTTTAAGTTCCTTTTATATTCTGGATATTAATCCCTTGTCAGATGCATAGTTTGTAAATATTTTCTCCCATTCTATAGGTTGTCTTTTCTCTCTCTAATTATTTCTTTTGCTGTGCAGGAGCTTTTTAGTTTGATATAATCCCATTTGTTTATTTTCCTCTTGTTGCCTGTGCTTTTGGGGTCTTATTCATAAAGTCTCTTCCCACTCCTACTTCCTGAAGTGTTTCCTCTATGTTTTCTTTAAGGAGTCTTATAGTTTCAGGTCTTATATTGAAGACTTTAATCCATTTTGAGTTTATTTTGGTAGATGGTAAGAGGTATGGGTCTAGTTTCATTCTTTTATATATGGTTGTCCAGTTTCCCTAGGACCATTTAGTGAAGAGACAGTCTTTTC
>NW_007731052.1:65179-103333 GCF_000696425.1 Galeopterus variegatus | reverse complement strand
GTCACCCATTGATGGACATTTAGGTTGGTTCCAACTCTTGGCTATTGTAGATAGAGCTGCATTAANTTTGTAAATATTTTCTCCCATTCTATAGGTTGTCTTTTCTCTCTCTAATTATTTCTTTTGCTGTGCAGGAGCTTTTTAGTTTGATATAATCCCATTTGTTTATTTTTCTCTTGTTGCCTGTGCTTTTGGGGTCTTATTCATAAAGTCTCTTCCCACTCCTACTTCCTGAAGTGTTTCCTCTATGTTTTCTTTAAGGAGTCTTATAGTTTCAGGTCTTATATTGAAGACTTTAATCCATTTTGAGTTTATTTTGGTAGATGGTAAGAGGTATGGGTCTAGTTTCATTCTTTTATATATGGTTGTCCAGTTTCCCTAGCACCATTTAGTGAAGAGACAGTCTTTTCCCCAGTGTATGTTCTTGTTGCTTTTGTCAAAGATCATTTGGCCGTAAGTATGTGGGTTGATTTTGGGGTTCTCTCTTCTGTTCCATTGATCCAAGTGTCTGTTTTTATGCCAGTACCATGTTATTTTGGTTACTGTAGCTTTGTAGTATAATTTGAAGTCAGGTAGTATTATGCCTCTGGCTTTATTTCATTTGCTCAGGATTTCTTTGGCTATTCAGGATCTTTTGTTGATCCATGTAAACATTAGTATTGTTTTTCCTGTTTCTGTGAGGAATCTAATTGGTATTTTGATGGGGATTGCATTGAATCTGTAGATTGCTTAGGGTAGTTTGGACATTTTTACTATGTCCAAATTTTACATTTTTGTTCTTCTAATCCAAGAGCATGGAATGTCTTTCCATCTTTTTGTGTCCTCTTTAATTTCTTTCCTTTCAGCAGGGATTTGTAGTTCTTGTTGCAGGACTCTTTCACCTCCTTGGTTAAATTGATTCTTAGGTATTTTGGTTATTTTTAGTGACTATTGTAAATGGGCTTGCTTTCTTGATTTCTTTTTCTGCTAGTTCGTTATTGGAGTATTAAAACACTTCTGATTTTGGGGTGTTGATTTTGTATCCTGTAACTTTACTGAAATCATTTATCAGCTCTAAGAGTTTTTGGTAGAGTCTTTAAGATTTTCTCTATATAGGATTGTTTCATCTATAAACAGGGACAGTTTGACTTCATCCTTTCTGACATGGATGCCCTTTATTTCTTTCTCTTGCCTCATTGCACTGGCTAGTACTTTCAATACTATGTTGAATAAGAGTGGTGAGAGTGGGCATCCTTGTCCTGTTCCTGTCCAATATTATCCATTCAGGGATGATATTAGTGCTGGGTTTATTGTATATGGCTTTTATTGTGTTGAGGTTCTTTCCTTCTACACCTAATTTGCTGAGAATCTTTATCATGAGGGGATGTTGAATTTTGTCAAATGCTTTTTCTGCATCTATTGAGATAATCATATGGTTTTTGTCCTTGATTTTGTTGATGTGGTGTATCACATTTATTGACTTGAGTATGTTAAATCATCCTTGCATCCCTGGGATGAATCCCACTTGATCATGGTGTATAATTCTTTTGATGTGTGGCCGTATTCTGGTTGCTAATATTTTGTTGAGGATTTTTGCATCTGTGTTCATCAAGGATATTGGCCTGTAGTTTTCTTGTTTTCTTTTTTTGTTGTATCTTTATCTGGTTTTGGTATCAGAATGATTTTGATTCCGGCCTTATAGAATGAGTTTGGGAGAATGGCCTCTGTTTCAACTTTCCAGAACAATTTGAAGAGAATTGGTATTAATTCCTCTTTAAATGTTTGGTAGAATTCAGCAGTAAAGCCATCCAGTCCTGGGCTTTTCTTTGTTGGGAGACTGCTGATTATTGCTTCAATCTTGTTGCTTGTTATTAGTCTGTTCAGGTTTTATATTTCTTCTTGGTTCAGTCTTGGTAGTTTGTGGTGTGTCCAGAAATTTATCCATATCCATATTTTCAAATTTGTTCATATAGTTGTTTATAATAACCTGTAATGATTCTTTGTATTTTTGTGGTTTGGTTGTAACGTCTCTTTTTTGATTTCTGATTTTTGTTATTTGTGTATTCTCTCTTCTTTTTTGTTAGCCTAGCTAATGGTTTGTCTATTTTGTTTATCTTCTCTAAAAAAGAACTTTATTTTTTTCATTGATCTTTTGTATCATTTTTTGGGTCTCTATTTTACTTAGTTCTGCTCTAATCTTAATTATTTTTTTCCATCTTCTAATTTTAGGATTGCATTGTTTTTCTTTTTCTAGTTCTTTGAGGTGTAGCATGAAGTTGTTTATTTGAAATATTTCTTTTCTTTTGATGTAAATATTTATTCTTTGCCCATTTTTAAACTGGGAGGGTTTTTTTGTCTTTTTGTTATTGACTTGTAGGAGTTCTTTGTATGTTCTAGATACAAGTCTCTTATCAGGTAGATGATTTGCAAAACTTTTCTTGAATTCTTTGGGTTGTCTTCACTTTCTTGATGGTGTCCTTTAAAGCACAAAGTTTTTTAATTTTGATGATGTGCAATTTTGATGATTGTCTTTTATTGCTTGTGCTTTTGGTGTTATAGCTAAGAAACCACTGCTTAATCCAAGGTCACAAAGATTTATGCATATGTTTCATCTGAGTGTTTTATAGTTTTAGCTCTTACATTTTGATCTTTGATCCTCATGGTCTATTTTTTTTTTTTTTCCTTTTTTTGTCTTTTTTCGTGTCCGGCAATGGATCGCAACCCTCAGTGTCGCGCCCGCACCGGACCGGGACCGGCAACGGGATCGCAACCCTCAGTGTCGCTCCCACACCTCGCTCAGCCAGTGAGCGGGAACCGGTCTGTATGTGGGATCCGAACCCTCGGCAGGAGCGCCACCGCGCTTCCCAAGCGGCGCACTGTAGCAGTGCGCCACCGGTCCAGCCCCTCATGGTCTATTTTTAACAAGCAAACTGCATGACATTTGAAACTCAGATACTCATTCCTCATTCAAATTTCATCTGAAATCAAGAGTAGGAGAAAAAGAGTTTAGCAGAGTCCTTCTTCCAGGTGACTCAAAAGGTTACAGTTTCGCAAGACAAAGATGTACTAGAGATGTCTCTAGAGACCTTATTATTATTTTAAGGCTTGATTTTTGAGATGTTCAAACCTGGAAATATGGCTGATTGACTCTTCGCAGTTGGCCTAAGATGATAGAGTGTCAGAGGCTGCTGCCTACCCCATTCCAACATGACCACCAGCTCTACTCTCTACCTGCTATCCTGTTCTTCCTCCTCTGGATCCCTTTGCCTGAGATCCTTTCAGGAGGTGACACTTAATTCCCTCTGTTCCTCATAGTTGCTTACACATACTAGTACACCCCCACCTCAAGCCCCCAGTGACTGAAGCCTGCCTGTCCACCCCATCTCCCTCCTGATTCTGTGACTGTAGGCAGCTTGGTTTTCCAAAGGTCTTTTTTATGTATCAGGCTAATGGTCATCTCTGTTTCTTCTCATGCAAGCCCCCACTGCCTCCTCCTCTGCCTGCCTTCCTTGAATTTAGTTCATACATACCTCAGGATGCTTCTTATTTTAATTTTTCTCCTCTTAAGATAGAACTTATGAGGTTTCTATGGAAACCCCTGGCCAGAGGTAAGGGACTATTGAACAGAGGTGAGATGAGAAAGCTTTGCTCATTTCTGAGGGGCTCTGGGAGTGTCTTCCCCACACCTCTGCCTACTCTCTCTCCAGCACTTCCCTGGGCAGCTTTTGGATCTGTTTTTGGAAAATACTCCAGGAGCCCCAGAATTTTCTGTCTTAGGATTGAGAAGACGGTGATGACAATGGCCCTGAGAGTTAGAGCTCTAGGAGGAGGCTTTTGCTGGATAGGTTGTCTGGCAACTTCAAAAAACCTCGAATCTGGTATGTTTCATAGAAAAAGGGCAGTTCTTAGTGGCAGTCCAAGATCTTCCTATTGTGTCATGAAGCAAGTCCCAGTGAGAAAAGTGGTGTCCCAGATCACGATCATGGTCTTCATCTTATTGGACAGAGACAGAAAGGGCTTCCGGAGGTTATCACAGCCATGCCTTTGTCTCTTGATGGTACTGCATTTAATGTGACACTTTAATCCAGATGCCTTTCTCCTATGTTGGATGTTGGGCAACACTATTCTCAAAATCCAAAGGGAGATTTTGGGCTTTGGAGATGACACCTGGATTGATCATACCTTCAACTGTGATTAAAAATCAAGTCCTATATAATTTGGGTTGTTTGGAAATGGGATTTTGGATGGGAGCCATTTAGGTTGATCCTCAGTGTCTACTGACCTTCCAGAGATCTAGGGCATATATGGGGATGGATGTATGAACTGAGGCCTGTGGTGGATGCTCCTCCTTGATATTAGGCAATCCTTGCCTAGAGTGTATCTACAGTGTGTCTCTCTAAAATCTCTGATTGCCTCAGAAATTGAGATCTAAACTTTGATTAGATCTGAGGTCCAGAGTGGGGAAAGCTTGACCCCCTCCCCCCCCCGATCCTTAAGTAGATTAGGTCTTGCTCTAAATTGAGACTTACACTTCTTAGATTTGGGGCCATTCCTTGTAGTGTTCTGGGCCAATCCAAGGGTGGGAAGATATTGAGATTCTTGTATGCTGGGTCTTTTTATGTATGTCAGGTCTTGGGCATTCACATTAAAAAAAATAAACATGCTGAAACTGGAAGGGATTTTGGAGTCCAGAGGTTCTCACATGTGGGTTGAAGGTTCCTGTGGGGCTGTGGAGTTACAACAAAGGCTCCAAGAAGCTGTGTGTGCCCTGAGTACTACCTGTGGACCAAATACATAAACACAGCCACCATCTCTTGGGACTATGCTATTTTTTATTGATGAAAAGCAACCCCCATACTTGAAATAATACAAACTACTGATTTATTATAAATCTGTTATCTTACAAATGAAGTAAAGGGGGGCCCAGATAAGAAGAAAGAGGAGGTAGGTGACTGGCCTGAAGCCACACAGCTAAGACCAGAGGCTTTGGGTGGGGCACATGTCAGTACCAGCACCCCCAGCTCTGCCTACCCACACTGGCGAAGGTGCTGTCCCGGGGCAAAGGAAGCCTCCTATGACCGACAGCTACTGGTACTAGCTCAGAGCCTGAGAAAGAAACCGCACATTAAAAGTAAAACTCCAGTGGTTTCACCTTCCCACAGTAAGTGAAAGACATTAATAGAAAAACTAAGGGTTTTGGGGGGTGACGGGGGTGGTGGGAGAGGTAGAAAAGGGAGGACAAGGAAGCGGCGCTTTCTTTCTGAGGGCATCAGTCTCTTTCATTACCCTTTTGAAAAGCAAATTAATATTTTAAATTAAGTTCCTAATCAGAGTGTGAATCATAACAGAAAAACTGGCTAGCGTCCCTTTCAAGGCCAGAACTGAGAAGAGCTTTGAACTTGAACTTAATTGTAGCTTCAGATCTCGTGCATTTCCTTCCACTTCTGAAGCTAGGTCAGTGAAATCCAGGATTTGTTTCTTTAGGCGATTTTACAGGGGTCGAGAATACTAAGGTCCGTGATTAAGCCCCATTGATTCTTAAATTATTGGAGTGTGAGGTTTAAACTGGTATTAAACTCCATTGTTCAGCTTAGAACTCTGTTATATTGTGAACAATGTCTCAGTGTTTCCATTCTGAAGACCTCGCAGTTGGTCGATGCACATACATGAGTGTGCTATTTAAGTGTGGGTGAATGTGGGATGACTATGTTATGCATTATGAAAAAGCATCCAGGGACATACGTGACAACGTGGCTTGTCAAGACTTGGCAGGACACAGATGACACACTGGAATAATGGGGGAAAGTTCAATAAAGGGACTCCTTTAAAGGATATGGGTGGGGTTAAGGGTCACCAGCAAGGGATGATGAAGCACCCTGGAGGTTGGCAGCAGAGGGCAGCAGCAATTGTAGGAGAGGCTCTCCTGACCCGAGCTGTGGCCTTGGTACCAAGTGCAGTCAATGCATGCGGGTAGAGCAAGGAGGAACCTGAAGGTCAAGTCTTTGTCCCCATTCTTCTCCTGCTCTCCTATCTCCAGCCAGTGCCTACCTTGGACAGAGGGCAAGAGAGCTGGTTGCTCATAAGGGTCTGCCTCCTGGTCACAGAGCAAGACGGAGACACATGCAGAGTAGATCTGGAGGGGCAAATGGAAATACCCAGTACTTGGCCAGAGTCGAATGTGTAATGGTAGGTAAGGTAAGATCGTACTCTGAGAACACTCAGGAATTAACCCAGGTTCACCTGGACTTGCACTTGAGGAGTATTTTCTGCTTTAGAGTCCCCCTCTCTCTCTCTCTCTCTCCTTTCACCTATTCTATTTCTGTCTTCCTATGGCAGGGAGGAACTCTGAGAACACTCAGGAATTAACCCAGGTTCACCTGGACTTGCACTTGAGGAGTATTTTCTACTTTAGAGTCCCCCTCTCTCTCTCTCTCTCTCCTTTCACCTATTCTATTTCTGTCTTCCTGTGGCAGGGAGGAGTCTATTTCTGTCTTCCTATGGCAGGGAGGAACCTTAATTCCAAAGTGTGGCGTCTCGATTAAGTGAAAAGTACATGTGCTCTAGAGCTAAATAATATTAACTTGAAATCCCAGCTCTGCTACTTATTAAATGGAGGCCTTGGGCAGGTTACTAGACTACCAAGTTCCAGTTTCCTCATGTGTAAAATGTAGGTAATGTTGATGTGAGAATTAAAGACTATATATCTCTATCTGTCTGTATCAATACCTTTATCTCCCATTATAGTGGTTAGTTCATGCTGTGTCCAAGAAATGCTAGTTATTTTTCTAATAAAACCTCCACCTGTGCTCTGAATCACACTTACCCATTTTCTAGTATAATGTGCTTCATGAACTATTTTTCTTCTTTCCTAAATCGTCAATCCCTTACTCTCCAATGGTTCTTTCCTCTTTATTTCTAAATATAGATATTTCCAACATTAAAAGAAGAAACTTCTCTCTAAACCTTAATTCCCCTCTTGTTTCTTATATCTTGGCTATTGTCTTTCCATGGACATATATATATATATATATATATATATCTTTTTTTTTTTTCCTCTCTCTCTCTCAAATACTAGTTGGATGGGGAATGAATTAAAATATCCCTCCAAGGCCCGGTGGCGCACTGCTACAGTGCGCCGCTTGGGAGTGCGGTGGCGCTCCCGCCGAGGGTTCGGATCCCACATACAGACCGGTTCCCGCTCACTGGCTGAGCGAGGTGCGGGTGCAACACTGAGGGTTGCGATCCCGTTGCCAGTCCCAGCCCGGTACGGGCGTGACACTGAGGGTTGCGATCCATTGCCAGACACAAAAAAAGACAAAAAGGAAAAAAATAAATAAATAAAATAAAATATCCCTCCAAGGTAACTTTCTTAGTTTTCTCAACTATATCCTCCCCAAATAGACATTTCTGACGTCTTTTTTGGACTCTAAATCAGGGGCCAGCAAACTTTTTCTTAAAGGGCTCAATAGTCAGTATTTTTGGCTTGTAGGTTACATCATCTCTGTCACAACTACTCAGCCCTGCTCTTGTAGAGCAAAAGCAGCCATAAACAATACGTAAATGAATAGGTGTGGCTGTGTTCCAATCAAACCTTATTTACAAAAACACACTACCCACAGGCCATAATTTGCCAAACGCTGCTCTAGCTCATGTTTCCAGTAGTTCAGTAGACATCACTGCATGATTGACTTAGTGGCACCCCAAATTCAATCTGAATAATTATGATAATAAAGAGAAATTATTACCTTCTCTTTCTTCATTCTCCAAAAGCCTCTCCACTTGCCTTGACACTTAGCTGAATTTATTGTAATCATCCAGAATGAAAACCTTAGTTACCTTCATCTTAAACTTTTCCTTCCCCCATCTAATCTATGGCCAAGTTCTGACCATTTTATCTCGACAGTTTTTCTCACTCGATCACTGCTGCAGCTGAAGCTCCTGTGAACTCATCTTGATTCCTGCCTTCACCTCCAATTCACCAGTCCTTCCCGTTCTCGAGCGGGCCTGACGGTGCCACCTGCCTCCTTCCGCTCCAACCATTCTCAGCTTGCTGGGGCCTACCAGATGCAGTTTAAACGCTTTAGCACAGTCTCCAGCCTCTTCACCCCCTTCCTGACTTCCACTCATTCCTTCGTGCCTTTGTTCTTTTTTTCCTTTCGCTCTGGAATCCCCTCCTGTCTCCGCCACCCCTGAAAATCTGTATGCTTCAGGACCCAGATCAGCTGCCACTCACCTGGTGGCCTTCCCAGCTCCCACGGCTGAGTGGATCACATTCCCCGTGGCACCCCCATGTGCTTGGTTGTCTCCTCTCCCCTTCCCCTCCTCAGTATTGCCAAGCTTTCCAAGGACAGGGACCACCATATATTCATGCTCATAGATTCAAATTTAATTTTCAGCCTTGCACACTGAGGTATTGTTTGTGGAACTGAATTACATCTTCCACCCAAGAATCTTTTACTAGGGTCATGGGATGAGCCCTGCTGTTTGGTGGAGATCAGAGGTCCTTGGCTGTGTCACTGTGTGTGTGTGAATGTGCAGTTACCCCTCTTCCTGCATCCGCCTCTTCTGTTCCCTTCCTGGTCTCCACCATCATGCTTTGTAGGGAGGCAGTGGAGGACTGGCAAAGACCATCTCGCTTTCTTCACCCACCTCTGTCAGGCAGACATCCTAGAATATCAGAAAATTATATAAGCTTTGAAGTTTGACAGACCTGAGTTGGAATTCTAGTTTTTGACCTAGTTCTGGGCTTTGAGCAGGTTATTAAGCCTGTGTATATTTAAGATTTTCCATCTCTTAAGTGGGATCCTAACACCAAGTTTATAGAGTTGTTATGAGGATTCAATTAGGTTTTACATACATGTTTTTTCCTTCCCTATCTGCCTTTCCTCTGCCATATTTTCTCCACTATTTCTAAAGATTTGGGGGCTAATTTGTAGGGGTGGCTTCCAGCATTCAGTACAGGAGGCCCCTGGCTAGGATCCAGGAATCTCCTGTCCCGAGGAGAATCCTTCTTTTTGTGCTTTCAAGGCAGTCCATCTCCTCCATCCCCAGATTTTTAGAATTTCACTTTGAATGATGTGACTCACAGTGTACTTCTATCTCATTTTTCTTTTTCTTCCCCCTGGTGGCTGGCTGGTACAGGGATCAGAACCAGTGACCTCGGTGTTATAAGGCTGCACTCTAACCCTCTGAGCAGCCAGCCAGCCCTACTTCTGTCTTAAAAGCTGTGCAGTCCCTCCTGGCCACAAAGCACGGGCAGTAGCAGCTGCTAAGCAGCGCACGCTCAGCAGACAAGCTCCTTTCATGGGCTGTGAGATGTTTAGCTGATCCTTCAACCCTGCTGGGCTTGTCTGTAAGTGGAGGGACGTGACATCAGCCCCCTGTCTTGAGTTTGCGTGAGAGAACAGGAAGGAATGCCTAGTCCACTTCGTGGACACTGAACAAGTTCACCCCTGTTTGTCAATTGCCTGTTGGACTGTGACTGTAACCAGTTGAGTGCTTGGAGGGTCTTTTGGTAGAGGTGCTTTGTGTTTGGGTTCCTTTCAGGAAGCAGGTGGGACGAAAAAGGTAGAAATGGCTGGAGGCGGCCTCTGAGCCTCCCGAGGTTGGGGGTGCACGGCTTTGAATACCAAGAGGCTGGCATTTTAGGAGGTATTGTCTGGCTTCAAGAGTAATGGCTCTGGATGTGTGGTATCCCCAGGAAGATTTTTCAGAAAAGGACTAATTTGGCACAGTGCTCTCGTGGAGTCACGGCTCACAGTGGATGGCTACATAGTCCAGAAAGCCAGTGTGTTTGCCGACACACAGGCCTACAGGCTGGAGGCGGCCGCTGAGCCTCCCGAGGTTGGAGGTGCACAGCTTTGAATACCAAGAGGCTGGCATTTTAGGAGGTATCGTCCGGCTTCAAGAGTAATGGCTCTGGATGTGTGGTATCCCCAGGAAGATTTTTCAGAAAAGGACTAATTCGGCACAGTGCTCTCGTGGAGTCACGGCTCACAGTGGATGGCCTGGGCCGGCCCCTAAAAATGTATATTTAAAAAATAGCTATCAACTCATAAAATCAACTCATAAAAAAATGAGGCTCTCTGGCTTGAGAACAACCTTAAAAATCACCTAGTGCAATGGTTTCTAAAATTTATTTCTTTATACAAATACACTATTCAAACACAATATTAAGAGGAAGTGCAATTACAATAAATAAATGCAGATTTGCTGTAACTGAGGTGGGGCAGGAGGCCCTGCGCCCACGTGTATGGTCCTTTTCCCCACCTCCTGCCTGCCTCTGAGGGTCGCCTACATCTTGTAGGCACCACCGGCTCCTCAGAACCCTCTTTCCCAGTAACATCCCAATCTGTCCTTGAGGGTCTGTAGAAATGGGTATCCCTCTCCCTAAAGACAGCTTGTTATCTTTTTATGAATTTTTACTATTGCTCTGATTTAGCATTTTTTTTTTATCTTGGGCCTAATCTGTTTATTATCTCTATTTATTGGCCTCAGGCCCATACAGATTGCACGTTAAATACAGTTTTTCCATGATAATTTTTTTTATTTTTTGAAGACAGATACTTTTTCCTCTCCTCCATCCCATTGCTCAGTTCCTGTATAGGATACATATTTTGTCCCTTCAGCTGCTTGATAGTGACAGAGTGGTATGCCACTGTTCTCTGACTCCATATAGGCTAGTCTGTCTCTTTTTGTTGACAGCTGGCCAGTACGGGATCCAAACGTCTCTTGGCTGTTCTACATGACCCCATCTATAAGTTTCCTCTTAGCTTCCTGTTCCTCCCCATCGCACTTGATTGCATGACCCCTTACTCCAGCCACGTTCTTCCTAGTACCCGTAACTCTCATGCCCATTGCCCTTTTATTGAACCTACCTTGCACCCCAGCCTTAGATCCATGCTACTGCCTTCTCCAGCCCTCTCCTCTCCTGCTGCTGCGTGCTACTGAAGGAAATCACACAAGCATTGGTGCCACTCTAAATTTGTGGTTTCTAACCTAAACTTGTTTTTCTTGCTGCACATCAAACTTCTTCCCCTACCCAGCTCCATTCTTTTCTCACAGTGGCTATGTCAAATCTCCTTTATTGCACTTTCCTCAAACCCATAATCCCAAAATTTGTCCCACTTCATCTCAGCTGATAAGTCCTTAGTTCTACTTTTAAAATACAATTGAAGTCATGAGATGAGGAATCCTTCAATTTCTTAACCCCATACCTAGGAGCTTCCCGGAAGGAAGAGGAAGCTCTGCTCCTCTTTTTTTCTCACCATTCATGATTTGGATCTCATCCCTCCCTGCTTTTCCGTACCTCGTTTAATCTATTGTCCCTTGTATACCTGACTTTCTGTCCCCTCACTGAAATCGCTCTTGCGGAGATTACCAAGGTTCTCTATGGCATCTTGATTTCACTTAGTCAATTTCTTTATCAAATATTTACCTAAGCACTTAAGCAAGTAGAATCACTGCTTTCTCCAAGCCAGTGTATGTGTATGGGGCCAGAAATAACAAATAAGGGAGCAAGTAAATTTATTAAATGATGGAGGATCAGTGATAAATCCTGAGAGGGGATATGAATTAGGGTAAACTGGAGAGCTGTTATCTTAGCTCAGAGGGTCAGTGATGTCCTCTCCAAGAAGGTGGCATTTGAACTGAGATCTGAATGAAGTGAGGCACTGGACGATTCATGGGCCTGGGGGAAAAGCATGCCAATCAGTGGGAACAGCAAAGAAGATGGCCCCGAGTCAGGAAGGAGTAGGGTATATTTGAGGAACAACAAGACAACTCAGTCGGGTCAGAGTAAGTTAGGAGGGGCAGACAAGGAGGTTGAAAGCAGAGACAGGCTGCCAGATCATGTATCTTTGACCTTTGAAATACATTCTTCTTTTAGCTTCTAGGTTTTTCTCCTACTTCTCTTGCTGCTCCTATTCATCCTCTTCGGCAGATTCTCTTCTTCTGCTTGTCCTTTGGGTATTGGTGTCTGCCAAGATTCTATCCTAAGCCATCCTCTCTTCTCTGTGGACATCCTATCCCTGCACAGGGCTCAGAGAAGCCACTCAACAAAGGTTAGTTGATTCTGATTATTTTTAGTTCCATATGCATTCTGGCAGCTCTCCTCAGACCAAACTCTGGTCTATCTATAAAGCTGTGGAGTCGTGGCCTGCTATTTATGCAGTACATAGGTCTGATCAAGCAAGGATGGAAATGGGATTCTCTCCTCCCTAATTTATAGGTTATATCATTCCATAAATGCAGCCCAAGTCTTTGTCTCAGTCATTGGTATAGCCAGATGCCTAGTACAGTGCTTGGGTGACTGTGGAATGAATTCCTAAATCCAATAACAGAAAGGCAGGATTTATTCCTTGGCAACCAGTTCATACTATTGACTGATAATTGATATTACTGCTACCATATGCTTAGACAACCAGAGATAAATTCTCAGATCTTCACAGGCTGTCCTTGAGTCTCTGTTAAATTTCATCTTGTTATATTTGACTCATTGTTCCAGGATTTCAAGATTTGTAGGCATTTTGCTTCAACCACTGTGATCGCTTTCGTTTTGAGTTTCACATAATCTTTGATTTTGAAAGAATGCCTTTTTTTATCTTCAACTCTGTCTTGTCTTTGATAAGATTGTTGAACCGGATGAGGCCAGAGACACGGAAAGCCCTCCAGATAATATGATAATTTCTAAACCCTGCTCTGTGATTAATGATTGTGCTTTTAGAAGAATGGAATAATTTAATTTGGATGCTAGAAGGGACACGGAAGATCATTAGTCAGGCCTGCATATTTTGCAGATGAGGAAATCAAATTCCTATACCTTAAGTAATTTCCCCAGTAACACAGTGAGTTACGGGAGCACCTGGGAGGAGGACCCAAATGCCAGTTCCTGTAAGTTTCCATATGCAATCTACCTTTATCCATTCCTTTTTATTTCTATGGTCTATTACTTGTTGCTGCATAACAGATTACCCCAAACCCAGCAGGCTAAAACATTAATAAACATCTTTTATCTCACGCAGACTCTGTATGTCAGAAACTCAGGAGAAGCTTAACAGGGTGGTTCTACCTTGGGATCTCTCAAGAGGCTATGCTTAGGTGGCAACATTGGCTGCAGCCATCAGAAGCATTGACTGAAGCTGGAGGGTCCAGTTCCAAGATGGCACACTCACAGGGTTGGCAAATTCGTGCTGACGATGATAGGTCTCAGTTCTTCACCACACGCGCCTTTCCATGGGGACGTTTGAGGGTCCTCATAACATGGCAGCTGCCTTCTTCCAGAGTGAATGTTCTGCAAGATAGAGAAAGAGAGAGAGAGAGAGGAGGAAGCTACACAGTGTTTTGTAGGAGCTCACCTCAGAAGTCATGCTACATCCATCATTTCCGTAATATCCTGTTGGTTACACAGGTCAGCCATACTCAGTGTGGGAGGGAACTACACAAGGGTTGAATAGCAGGAGGTGGGGATCATTGGCGCTGTCTCACATGCTGCCCACCACATTTGGGCAGCACCTCAGTTGAGGCTCTTTTTGCCTTTGCCTAGAGTAAATATAGCCTCTGAATATCTTCCCATCTCTATCAAACTTCTGCCCCTCTCCAGTGCATATCTCATGCAACTGCCGAGGAGCCTTGGTAAAATGCAGCTCTGAAAAGGCCAGCCTATTCTACCCTTTTGCCCTCTGATTTTTTAAGAGTTTAAGGGTTTATTGTTGCTAAGATGACCAGATAATTTATTATTCAAACCAGAGCAATTTTGCGACAACAGGATGCTATTAGCAATGATGCATGAGCCAGAGATGTAAATTAATACTGTCTTGAGAAAACCAGGACTTACAGTCATTCTTTTGCCTACCAATTAAGAATAAAAACATAAGTCTGTCTTTTTTCAATACTGGCAACAGCTTTCTTTTACAAGTTTCTCTATCAGCATTGATATTCCTTCTGCTTCATTCAGTGATACCATTTTGTGTTTCCCCAGCATGGCCAGGCTTTAACATGTTCCTGCTTTTGCATATACTGTCCCCTCCAGATGAATTGGCCTCTCCACTTCCATATCTGGTGGACTCCAACCACCTTTTTAAGGCTGCAGTCGCAGCCTTCTCCCAACACATCGTGATGTTTCATCTTGAAACCTCCATAGTATTTTTTACCTTTTCCATATTTTCCTTCTTTTCCCCTGACTTTTCTTCTTTTCTCATTTCTTCTCTTCTCAAATAATTCTTGAGTACCTTCCATGTGCTAAGCACCATTCTAAGTATGTCCATGCATTGAACATAAATTTTTTCTTATAGTTATTTGTGTACCTGTCTCCTCCCCTGTCTTAGTCCATTTTGTGCTGCCATAACAGAACACCACAGACTGGGTAATTTATAAACAATAGAAATTTATTTCTCATTGTTCTGGTGGCTGGAAAGTCTAAGATGAAGTCTCCTGCAGGTTTGGTGTCTGATAAGGGCCTGGTCTTTGCTTCCAAGATGGCACCTTGAATGCTGCAATCTCTGGAGGGGAGAAATACTGTGTCCTCATTTGACAGAAGAGCAGAAGAGCCAAAAATGAGAGTGAGAAAGAGCAAAAGGGGGCTGAACTCGACCTTTTATACTGGCACCAATCCCACCAATGGGGGTGAAGTCCTTATGGCCTAATTACCTCTTAAGGTTCCCATCTCTTAGTACTGTTACAATGGCAATGAAATTTCAACATGTGTTTTGGAGGGGGACAAACTTTCAAACCATATCATCCCCCCAACAAGTTTATAATCCCTTGAGTATAGAACTGTATCACACTTCTTTAGCAAGAATCTCAATAAATGTTGCATAAACCATTAAATGTTGTAGGTCCTTAATACATCTTAGTTTAATTAAATCAAATTGATTCTGGGAAAGAAAATTTCTACAAAGATAATATTGATTTTCATACTAAAGAATGGCTTCTCTATTAAAAGTGTTTTTGTTTCTTTGTTTGTTTTTTTTTAGCTGAAACACAAATAAAATTAAACAGTAAAATTTTGGAAAAGCGTAGAGAGAAAGAGTGGACCCTCTTTTCCTTGGCAGTCTTCAGATACATGCCCTTTTGACATACAGCCCAATGATGCCTGGCCTCATTTCTCAAAGAAGGAGTGCATTTTTGCATTGTTTCTTTTCTCTGTTTACCTGCTTCACCCAAAAGGACAAAGGAAACATTACAGCTTCCCCAGGTAACATGTGGCTTTTACTTATCCAAGCAGTCAAATATGCTCAAGTGGTGGTTTTCAACCTTAGCTGCACATTACAGCTGAACATTAGAGCCAGTTGAGAAGTGTATAGAAATTCCAATGTTCAGGCTACACCTCAGACCAGATAAATTGGAATCTTTGTAGGTGACAGCCAGGCACCAGTATTTTTTAAATCTCTTCAGGTGATTCCAATGAGTGGCCAAGGGTGAGAGCCCTGTGCTCAGAAAAAGAACCCTGGTTGGGTGTTGAAGGGACCCAGGTTTCTCAGCAACCTTAGGTAAGTTCCTTTCTCTCTCCTGGTTATGGTCCATCTGTGAAATAGGATTTCCTATTCATATTTTTTTCTGTCCTTCTGAACTGTGGGGAGAACTAAATGAAGTATCAGAAAGAACAGGAAACTAGAAATAAAGACTGTTAGAATCCTGTTAACCCCAGTCGGCTTTACTGCTATTTCTCAGGAGCAATGGCGTGGTCATTCTTTGGAAAAATGAGGCTGGGTTGATGAATGTACTTACCTGTGGTGGAGGGGAAAGCATCACTCCCCCTGCTTGCCACTCTTTCTGCTCCATTGCATGTACATACTACACATTATTTTTTCCATTCATCCGTCGATGGACACGTAGGTTGCTTCCATGTCTTGGCTGTTGTGCATAGGGCTGCAATGAACACGGGAGTGTAGACAGCTCCTTGAGATACTGATTTCAGTTTCTTTGGGTAAATAGTCAGAAGAGGGATTGCTGGATCATAGGGTAGTTTTATTTTTCATTTTTTGAGGAACCTCTGTACTGTGTTTCATAGTGACCGCACTAATTTACATTCCCACCAACAGTGTACAAGGGTTTCCTTTTCTCCACATCCTCACCAACACGTGTTGTCTTTTGTTTTATTTTTTATAATAGCCATCTGAACAGGTGTGAGGTGATATCTCATTGCAGTTTTGATTGCATTTCCTTGAGAATTAGTGATGTTGGATATTTTTTCATCAACCTGTTGGCCATTTGTATGTCTTCTCTGTAGAAACATCTTTGCAAGTCCTTTGACCATTTTTTAATTGGGTTGTCTTTTTCCTACTGAGATGAGGAGTTCCTTACACATGTTGAATATTAACTGTTTATCAAATATATAGTGTCTTAGTCCGTTTGGGATGCTGTAACAGGATGCCATAGACTGGGTGGCTTATAAATAATAGAAATGTATTTTACACAGTTCTGGAGGCTGGGAGTCCAAAGATCGAGGTGCCAGCAGATCTGGTGTCTGGTGAGGGTTCGTTTCTTGGTTCATAGATGCCGTCTTCTTGCTGTGTCCTCACAGGACAGAAGTGGCGAGGGAGCTCTCCGGGGTCTCTTTTATAAAGGCTCTGATCCCATTCAAGGGGGCTTCATCCTCATGACCTAATCACCTCCCAAATGCTCCACATCCTAAAATCATCACTTTGGGGTTAGGATATTGTAGTGGATTGAATTGTGTCCCCCCCAAACTCACTGAGGCTTGAATTGTCTTTCAAGTTTTATGTATTAGAAACTTAGCCCCCAGCATGACTGTTAAGAGGGTAGGGAATCTTATTATGATAATTAAAAGATGGAGCCTTAAAGAGGTGATTGGATTGTAGGACCATGCAGTAGTGAATAGATTAAAAATGGTGGTCAGGGGTGTAGTTCTGAGGTTTTAAAAGAAGAGGAGATTCTGTCTCTCTCTGCTCTCTCTGCTTCCACCATCTTGCAATGTGAGACCCATGGGTCATTGTTGCCACCAACAGATGGACTTTGGACTTCCTAGCCTCAAAAACTGTAAGCAATAAATTTTGTTTTTCTTTATAAATCACCCAGTCTCAGGTATTTTGTTATAGCAACACAAAAAGGACTAACACAGATATCCACATATGAATTACAGGAGGGCATAACCATCCAGTCTGTAGCATACAGTTTGTATATATTTTCTCCCATTCCGTAGGTTGCCTTTTAATTTTGTTGATTGTTTCCTTTGCTGTGCAGAAAGCTAAGTACTATTATCATTCGCATTTTATAGATGAAAAAGCAGTAGAGAGGTGAAAGAACTTTCCAAGATTACTGAACTAATACGGGAAGGAGTGAATACTTGAACTCGGAAAGTGTGGAAAATGGAGTGCTCTCTCTCTCTGTGTCTTTTTAAAAATGTGCCAGGCATTGCTGAAAGCAATTTGTCTTTTTTCCACTCATTTAATCCCCTGTAACTATATGAAGTAGGTCCTCTTAGCCCCATTTTATAAATGAAGAAAGAAGTGCACAGTGAGGTTAAGCAAGTTGCTCACTGTCACACAGACATGATGAAGTTGTCTAAAGAATAACTTGAAGGAAGACTGACCTGGCTGTAGCCCCAAATGGCACACGATTCTCCTACTTTCCCCTTCCCTCCCAAGCAGTCAAAGTAAGAAAAGCAGAAGACGTCTGGCCATTCTGCTGGAGGCAGCACAGTGGCTCTTGACGTGGGTGTGGTGCTCACTGGGTTCCAAAGCCTACAGTGTCCTTTCTGAACCTCATCCTCACAGTCACCAGGGGAGGCAGGCGTGGGTCGTTGGCCCTGTGCAGAGCTCCTGCTCTTAACCACTGGGCTCTCCTGCCTCCCATGGGTGCTTGCCCAGCCTGGTGGCCTCCCTTACACAAAGTGGCTCCAGTGATCAGTAGAAGCAGCACCTGGTGCCCTTAGATTTCCTTCACCTGGAGACTATCAGAACCAAGGACGGGCAGGCTACTAGACTAATTTTTTGATGAGAATGGCTTAGGGTAGAAGCCAGGTTTAGTGTTTAACGGGGAGGATAAAGAATGAATTGAGAAGGCAGCGTGTCCATAGAGAGTCACACTGGGGAGAGGCAGCCAGGGGCTCATGGAGTTATACCCTCTGCAGCCACCCCAGTCCCAAGTGTGGGTGCTACGTCCTTGTGCTCCACCTTCTGGCTCATCTCCTGTTAGGGGTGTCCTAACAACCAGATGGATACTAATAACAAATGTAATAATAATAATTATTATTATTAACTCTCCTGTTAGGGGTGTCCTAACAACCAGATGGATACTAATAACAAATGTAATAATAATAATAATTATTATTAACTTACTTTTACTGTGTACTAACTGTGTGCCAGAGTCTGTGCTAAGAACTCCGAGGAGTTGTCTCATTTAATTGTCACAACGACGAGGCAGAACCATTATTATCTCCACTTAGTTGATGAGGGAAATGCGACTAGATTGGTCATCTGAGTTTCCCAGTGTCACAGCAAACAAGTGGCAGAGTCAAGACTCAAGCCCCGTCTTCCTGGCTCTGCTCCCAGATCAGTCTTCGCTCTTCTGCTGTCCTTCTTGCAAATTGTCTCACAACTGATCTCACGGTTATGACGCCTATAGCTTTCCAGATTCAGAATCCCAGAATCCCAATGTTCTAGCTCTGTGGGGAATGAAAGGTGATTTTTCTACTCTCTTGTTTTTTTAAAAACCATCTTATTGTAAAATAAAACACAGATACAGGAAATGACACACAAGAGATAGAACTCTGCCAGCTGTTTTAAAAGCCCCTCTAAGTATCCTGATCCAATCACAGACTCTTCCCTCCCCAGAAGTAACCATTTTCTCAATTCTTAATCATTTCCTTGTGTTTCCTTGGTTTTATCAACCAACTGTGACTCTCCAAACATTTTAGTGTAGTCTTTACCATTTATAAAAATTGGTGTGTCTTCTAAGTCTCTCTTACTCTATAGGTTCACCTTGCATCCCTTCTTCTGTTGTTAAACTTTATTTTTTGAAGAACCCAGGGCATTTGACCTGTAGAGTTTCTCACAGTTTGGATTTTGTTGATTGCATACTCAGAGTGAAGTTCAGCATGTTCTCTGTCCTATTTATTTCCTGCAAATTGGTTGCTGGATTGAGAAGTTTGATGTGACTAAGTTCGATCTTTCTGGCAAGATTGTGGGAGGCGTTATGTTCTCTCATCAGGAAGCACATAATGTCTGGTTGTCTCTCTCTTTGTGATATGAGTAGTGGCTGATGCTCTGTGTCTACATTCATCAGTTCATTGCATGTTGCAAAATGGTGATATTCCATCATTTCTTTTTCATTTGTTTGTTGGAAGACTTTTTAAAGGAGGTTCTTCCCCTCAGCAGCTATTTGATTACTCAATGTTGTAGTCAATACGAGAAAGCAAGGATAAATGCTTGATTCATTTTATTCGACAGTTTCTGAGATAATGAATTAGTTCTCTGAACTGTTCAAAGAACCAGTGAAGGTCACCAATTAATTGCTGTTTTTTAAATCTAGTCTTGTATTTTAAAAGTGAGGTAACAGAATCAGAGAGGGTAAGTAACTGACTCAAGGTCACACAGTACATTGGTGGCAGAGCTAGGGTTAGGGTGGTGCTTCCTTGTCTCCCAGCTTCATTCTAATCTTCCACCTTCAGGAGCAGAACTCCAGGCCTGGAACCCTAGTATCAAACACTGTTTATGAGAAAATCTGAAATGAGCAATAAATATTCAAAGCATTGCCCAGCTTCCCTCCTGGCTCATGTCCCTCACTGCTCAAGCTCATTAGAAAGGATTGAGGCAGCCTGCAATTTTCGCATGGCTCCTGAGAGGGAGTGAGTTGCCAACCCTGGAAATTTTGCCTGGTGTCAGGGAGTCGTGGGAATGTGCCCAGGTTGCTGTGGGGAGGTTTTTGGCTCTGGCTACCATAAAGCATCTCTGTGCCAAATCCTGTCTTGCTGATTCTCAGCAGGAATATGGGAAGTCAGAGTAGAAAGTTTCAACCTGTCAGAAGAGAAATAGACAAGAAACTGTCTCCCCACTGTGTCAACTATCTCAGTGACAGAGAGAGAGAGAGAGAGAGAGAGAGAGAGAGAGAGAATGAATTTGGTAGAAGATGTCAGGGAGGGAAAGAGAAAGTGGAGAAGATGATCAAATGTGGTTAGGGGAAGAAGGGAAATTATGTTGTAACTCGTGTGTGTGTGTGTGTGTGTGTGTGTGACAGAGAGAGAGAGAGAGCACGAGTCTACCACCTCACGACTGTCCAGCAGTCCATATGTTCGCACCTACTTATGTAGCTGGTGACCTTCTGAGATACACCTCCTTGTCCTACTCTGACCTTTCTCTGCTTTTCTTCTGCCTGCCACCATCCTCCCCCTTTCCAGGGTCCTGGGGCAGAAAGAGTGAAGGCAGCAGAGAGAGGCCAGTGGTAGATAAGGACATGCTATTTTATGTAGGGATGCAAATCCCTACTAACTTGAGGGTTAGAGAGCCAGTCAAGGACAAGGACAAGGCTGTTGCTGATGTCCGGCTGGTGTTGAAATGCACTCTGGTGGTCACCCTGGCTGGAAAGGAGATTGATTGGACTGGACTCTTAGAAGTGAGTTGAAACTTAGCAGTGGGAGATACTGCCTATGCCAAGTAGAAAGTTAGGATCTTTGGGCTAAGAGGTTCCAAGAAGTTGATCACTCAAGTTCTTTTTGTTTGCAGAAGATTCAGGACTTTAACCTTGTATAAGTGGAGCACGTTGTAGTAGGCAAGATACTATGTACTTTTTAAATTTCAGGTTGTAAAATTAATTTAGTGAGCTGTGATCAGAATATTACAAAAAATGAAGTAGAATAGAATACACAACAAACCAGGGTGCATTACACGGAGGATGTGAATGTCATTTTACTAAATTCTTTTTAGTGTTGTGTGTGTGTGTCTGTGCACTGGGTCACGTTGTCTTTTTTACTATGGGTTATAGCCAATGACTTGAACATCTTTGCTGTTTAAGAAAGTGTCAGGAGCGAAGACTTAGATTCTCTTTAGGCTCTGCCATTGAGCAGCTGGGTGACCTCTGGTGTGCTATTTAACCGCTCTGAGCTTCCTTTTCTTCATCTGTAAAGTGAATGGATGAAACCAAATGAAGAGATCTGACTGATGATTTCGGAGCTTTCTTCCAGCCCTTAAATTCTATAATTTTTAAGAGAAATGAGAATTTAACCCTTTTAAAAAAAGGGTTCTCAAGGGAGGAGATGACATCCTCTCCAAATAAAGACCAACTGGTACCAAAATGTGATAATTTCCATCAAAAACTATTTCTTTCTCTTTAGGCTCAACTCATTCATTCATTCATTTGCCAAATATGTGTTGATGTGTCAGACACTGTTCCAGGTACCGGGGAGTCAACAGTGGGATAAAACACAAAAATCCCTGCACATGTGGGGTTTAACTCAGAACTCCCTGCAGCAGCAGGTTAGGCTTTTTGTTTCATTTATCACACATTTAAAACAAAAAGAAAACCTTCTGTAGGCAGGAAAGGATAGTCATCATTTTTTCAGTAATTGGTTTGGGTCCTCAGTGTATCTTTCCATGAGGTGAAGATGTAATCATGGAATGCCAGGAATAAAAGGTTCGAAAGGGCTTCTGAAGGTCTTGTATGTTCAAAGGGTGACTTGACCTGAAAACCCCAAATAAATGGAAATCTGAACATTACAAACTAAAAATTATTATTTTCCTCAAATGGACTTTTTTTCAAGAAGCTCTTGAGAGCACAGACCATTCACCGAAAGGCAATTCACTTTAAAAGGTTCAAATTCAGCTTCCTGACATATTCATATGCTCTCAGGAAAGGGATGAGAAGCCTCCTCCGAGGACTTTGGAAATGGGATGGCATTTTTCTGGTCCACAGATCAAGGACTCTCTTGCTTGGAGGAGGAGATAAATCAAATGAGACCTGCAGGCTCTCTTTGGCTTCCAGGATGCTTAAACTGAAAGCGTCGGGAGAGCTGCAGGGACTTTGGTATCTGAAATCATCCTGGCCACCAGAGGGCATGAAGAACCTCCTGTTCCACGCCACCAGGTGACTTGCCGTTTCTGTTTGGACTGTAGCGTGGCAGATTGAAACAGGGTTGGTTTAATGACCTTTTCAAAACACATTGGGCCAAATCAGAATCCCAGAATGCAGAGCAAAAAACAAAGTGACATGCTAGGCCTGTCTCTCCCATCTCTCAAAATTAAATGTGCAGGTGCCTTTATTGATTCAACAGGTATCATTTGAGTGCCATTTGTGTACCAAGCTCTGAATTCAGCTCTGCAAATACAATCTTCAACCAGGCAAAGCCTCTGCTCTCCAGGGACTCACAGTCTAGATTTTTCCACAGACAACAGGCAAATGGCTTGTTGCACCCTAAGGTGGCTCTACAGGGTTCTTGAATCCAAGATGATAAGGCTGTTTTCTTATAGTTAGGTAAAGGCTCTGGGGGGTTAGGATTGTAATCTTGAAACTTCCAAGTGAGAGAATGTAGATCTCTATGAATGAGATTTAGGAAAGTGGCCTTTTGATGCCTTTGGTATTGTAGCTAAATGTTGGAACACTAGTGTGGGCTGACTGCATAGCCTCACAGTGAATCCTAAGCCAAGAGTCACTGTTTTGCTATGTGAATTTGGAGAAATGATTCAGCCTTTCTGGATCCAAGTTCTCCCAGCTGCTCTCAGAAAAGGTCAGGACACTAAGTCTGTTACCCAATAGAAAACTACGTGAAATGGAAGGGAATTATAATATTGTAATATAATATCAGTGCAGAAAACCACCTGGGACTTTGCTGGCCTCTTTGTTATGTCTTCAGAGCCAGCTGTGTGTTTGCATGGCTGACGGCTCCCTCTGCCACCTTCCTCATTTTGTGCAAACACAAGGTCTAGATTATGTTAAAACTGGTATTGGAATGCAGAAGTGAATAATTGTCCAACCAAGGATCAGAATTCTATTTTATTTTTTACAGTAACTTGGATGAGTTACTTAGTAAATGGATAGCATGATACAGCTCACTGCTTTCTAAGAAAATAGTAGAAGGAAATGGCAAAACATTTTGAGACTTCACCTCCACCACAGCTCTTGAGCCATGGGGTGTTGTCCACAAGGCAGATTGAAAAATTTGGTAAGACCACCTCTGAGCTAAGGGAGTAATGGGCAGTGAGCATTTAGAAATAAGTGTAATCCACTAGGAAGTACCAGGACTCAGGAGGGTGATTTTGATTATCTCTAAATTGTGCTGAGGATGAACTCATGCAGGATAAACCTGCCCCCTAACACCAATGCTGACCCAGCCTGTCAATTTTTAGATTCTTGTGTTTTTCTAACGTAGGGCTCTGAAGACAGAAGCTCACTGCAGCTGAAAGTAGAATGCTCTTTCTACCCTCCATATAAAGTGCAACATGCATTTTTTCAGCAGGTTACATGTAATAGGACAAGGATTGAGCACTCTGTAATATGTACCCTCTTTTTATTTTTATCAGTATTTGCTCAGAGGCAGTGCTGATTAGGGAATCTTTACCAAGAGCCAGAGGAAAATAAATTTGATGACTTAGTTTGGTTACCGAGATGTTTTTAGGTAGTGAAGAGACCTTTGGACTGCAATTAAAGAAGACTTAGTTCCCGACACTGTCATTGTCTTACCACATAATTGCTGGGCAAGCACTTAGGATGATTATGGCAATTTGGGAAGGGCACACCTGGCTGGAAATCCTACCTTTGTCTCTTACTCTGGGACTCCTGGAAGTGGTGTAATTTCTCTGATCCTGCTTTCTCTCTATATAGTAACATTACACCTGTCCTACTTTCTTTATTGGGGTGATGTATAAATCATACTATCAATATGTGTAGCAATGTTTCAATTCCAAATGGCTATTTATGGAGAGGTGGGTGCTGTGGGTGCTGTGCCTGAGTCATCTCATCGGATCCCCAAAATGCCCCATTCTCACTCCCTTGACTCTGCCGAGCACCTGCATTTCTCAGCTGGGACACTTCTGGTTTTGTCTGTTTTGCCTGCCCTTTTCTGCCCTGACACCCAAACAGAAGTTTCTGTGAATGAGATCTTTATTGTTGATTGTTTATTCGCCTTTGGTTTTTCAAATGCACCCATTGTCTGGGCCCCCTGGTGCTGACTTACCACGATGCAGCCTAATTACCTACTGGCAGACAAAGGAGACATGAGACGTGCTGGCTTGAACCTCTGGGACCTTTGCCTGCAGCTAGCATGGCTTCCTGCAAACACATACCTGTGAGGTATAAAGACAGGCATTATTTCTGCTTTCAACATTGGTGACTTAGGTGCCTGAAAATATAGTTCCCATGCACAAAACAAACTAACAACAACAATAAACGCTGCAACAAACAAACAGCCCAAAGCAAGAGGCTTTAGAACATTTACAGTATTCTTTCTCCAAAGGTAGTGAGTACTCTTTTCACACTTTCCTGTAGTGGCCAGTAATAGGTCCATGACTTACCCTCACTGAGTTCCAATTAGCTCAAATTGTGGTGCAGTTGGGATTATTGAGTCACAAGATTTTAGAAGTGGGATCTCCATTTCTGTCGCCTCTCCTATCCCTGGCCAGACACGTCTGAATCTAATCAATACAGGGAGGCCGCATGGGGGAGGCTGAGAGGTTACAGTTACTCAAGGGACAGAAGGTTTGGGGACAAAGAAAAAGGAGCTTACAGAGGCAGAAGAAGAGATGGGAAGAAAGTGGGGGACCTTACTGAGAAGAGGAGAAGAGAAAGAAATGGAGGAGGAAAGGGGGAGTGAAAGGATCAGGAGCAGGTGGAAGGGTCAGGGGAGGAGAAGTCTTCTTTACACCAGCTTACTACTGAGACAGAGCAGAAACAAACGTTTTGAAGCGAAATCAGCTGTGTCCAGATAGATGTCCCTTAGGTGCTCCATTTGTGGCTCTGACGCTGCCAGGGTCACACTTGTCAGAGTCACAGTCCTCTGCCTGCTCAAGACCCAGGAACCGGTCTCTGCTGCTCGTCCCTGCTCCACCCGGCAGCGGCAGCTGCAGCCCACACCCTCTAAAAGCAGTGCGCCGTCTCCTCCTCTTGAGATCTGGAACATCACAGGCTTCCTTAGGGTTTGAGGAGGGGCAAAGAAGACATAGGAAGAAGATGCTGGCAAAGAGAACTTCTAGATCACTTTATGTAGGGAGAGGCTGTGACAGACTAAAGAGAGCAGAGAATGTGTCATCAGAAGACTTGAGTTCAGGTCTCTGCATTTAATTGCTGAGTAGCTTCTAAGCAAGATTTATAGTATTTCACCTGTAAGACACATCTCCATCTTCATGCCTACCTTATGGTTATTGAGATAATGGACAAAACCCCCAAAGTGCCTTGTGTGCCTCTGTGGCACTTCCCACAGCCTTGTGTTTAAGAACGTGAATAGCTTACCTTTTTTAGTAGGTTATGTGCTCATTGAAGGTCCAACACCTACAAATGTATCACCCAGCGTGGTGTGTGGCATATAATAATAAAAATCTACTACAGATATCTCATAATTAAGTGGGCAAAGTGATGGCTTTGTTTTTTGTTTGTTTTGTTTTGTTTTGTTTTGCTTTGCAGCTGACTGGTACAGGGGTGATGGCTTTGTTTTAGCAATCTTGGTAGGAAGATCTCTAGAAATCAAGTCATCGCTGGAAGTGATCTGCTACTATTTAGGGTTGTTGTGACAAGTGTGGGCTTGTTGTTACTGGCTTAAGTTATATTCCCCCAGAGATTCAGAAATAACTGGGGCCATTTGCACATCCCTAATTTTTTAATTTTCAATTGAGGAATGAACTTAATTTTGACATTATTAAGTTAAAAATATTTTATTATTATTATTATTATTTTTTTTTTATTTTTTTAAGGAATGAACTTAATTTTGACATTATTAAGTTAAAAATATTTTATTATTATTATTATTATTTATTTTTTATTTTTTTATTTTTTTTTTGTCTTTTTTCTGTGTCCGGCAACGGATCGCAACCCTCAGTGTTGCCCCCGTACCGGACCGGGGACCGGCAACGGGATTGCAAGCCTCGGCGTTGCTCCCGCGCCTCGCTCAGCCAGTGAGCGGGAACCGGTCTGTATGTGGGATCCGAACCCTCGGGCGGGAGCGCCGCCGCGCTTCCCAAGCGGCACACCATCCAGTGCGCCACCGGGCCGGCCCAAAATATTTTATTATTTTTAAAACAGTTAATTATAATGAGCAAACGAAATCTATAGTGATACTACTTAATACAACAGAGAAAATTATTTGTTATGTGGATGTAGATGTATGCATATATGTATACATGTTATATATGTTATATACACACACACGGGTACACAATGTCATAAGTGTATGTGTAATTTTATTCTACTTCCAGGAAATGTATACAAAAATAACTATGAATTATTTAAATATACAGTGGACGTATGTTTGTATTTTTAAATAGTTGCATTTCTCCTTTGAGTGGAAATACCATATTTCTTTTTTTTTTTTTCCTTTTTGTCTTTTTTCGTGACCAGTAACGGGATCGCAACCCTCGGTGTCGCGCTTGCACCGCGCTCAACCAGTGAGTGGACTGGTCTCTATATGGGATCCAAACCCTCGGCGGGAGCACCGCCACACTCCCAAGCGTCGCATTCTACTGAGTGTGCCACCGGGCCGGCCCAAAATACCATATTTCATTAGTCATTTGTTATTTGATGTTCTGGTTGTTCCCAACTTTTCACTGTTAAATAAATATTCTGTCTTGCATAATAAATAATAATTATTGTTGTTTAAAAAAATTAAAGCAATTTGTTGAGTGCCCACTACAGGGGCAATTCAAAAAGTTCATGGAAAGATTCATGTTATCTTTCAATTCTGTTTCCCATGAACTTTTTGAAGTGCCCTCGTATGTTCAAGGCACTGTACTTGGCACTTTACTTGCAGTGTACCAGCTAATTTTCACAGCCCGTGAAGTGCGTATTACTTTTCCTCTTTCACACAGAAAAACAACTGGGCCTAGACCTAGATAAGTAAGTAGGTTGGGTAAGTCACACAAGCCAGTGCAGACAGAGCCAGGATTCATACTCAGGTCTGCCCAACTTCAGAGCCCCTGCTCCTCCATACCACAGAATTCTTACGAGCAGGATTGTAAAGTCAAAAGGTGTTACTAACTTTATCGTTCTAACTACACGTTTCCATGTTGCTTTCCAAAAGCTTTCTGCTGTTATATAAAACCCAACCCCTAAATATACTATTTTCCCCATTACTTTGTCTGACTTGATTTTTTAAGCTGAGGAGCCCCGAAGACCTCTTGCACTCTCTTTATTGCCTTCTAAGTGCTGTCTTGAGCTTGAGTGTCACCTCCCTGCAGTGCAGCCTCAATTCTATCACAGTCTGCTCTGAGCTCACCTAGTCCTGGGCTCTTACCTACTCGAAGGTGGGGCACATGTGACTTCCTGCTCTCCAAACCAGCAATGGAGAGAAGTTTCTGTTCCATTCTCCCCCTTTGGCATTCCCTTCATCTCTCTGACAAATGTAGGAGAGCATATTTCATCCAGATGAGAGATTAGGGGCTCTCTGCTTTCCTTGTTCTCCGTGTTTCATTCATGGCATTAATGGCAGTGCTGGGGTAGAGTGTCTTGACCAGAGAATCGATCAACAAACATAAGGAAATGTAACTATGGGGAAAAGAGGGCATTGAGAAACTTCCTCAAGAACTCAGAGACTGTTTGCCCATCCTGTTTTTTTTTTTTTCTTTTGAAATTAAGACATGCATTTAATGTTCTGTTAAGCACATGGGAAAGGATCAGAGAGACAACACAAGGTCCACCTCTCTTTTGTTTCCTCCCTGAAGAGATGCAGAGCACACAGGATGAGGGAGGTTCTGTTACTGGGCACACTCAGCTCCTGGCTGAGGCTCCCCAAAATTGATATTGAAGTCAAGGTCCGGCTGCCCGCCCCCAAACAAAAGCAAACCATTCAAAAGTCAAATGTTGGTGAAAATGGAAGTCAGCTTTTATTCAGGAACACGAGTGACCTGAAGTGAGATGTTAGGCTAACCCATCCCTTCAGTAAGCCTGGAGGAGAGTGGCCACGCTAAAGCCATCTCAAAGACTGAAGTTTACTGAGGGGTTTTTAAAGATGGGGATGAAAAATGAAAAGCAGGAGGGAGGGGGACATGAGCAGCGAGGGCTTCGTGCAAGGTCTCAGGTGCAAGGTCTCGCCAAGACTCAGTCTGGTTTCTGCTCCCGTCTTTATCTCAGGGTCTGGGTAGTACATGCAAGTCTGCAGGTCCCAGCTGGCTGGAAAACAACTTTGCATTCATATTAATAATGTCATCTTGCTCCATAACCAAGGTTGAAAATATTAAATAACCACAGGAAAAGAGGGAACTCAGAGAAATGCATGCCAAGAAAAAATTGTGTCTTTCTGTATCTTTTAGGTCCCAACATGGCTTCAGTCCTGCTCACTCAGTTCCCTCAAATTCTTGAACCCATAGGCCTTAACTGAGGAGTAGGTGGATCCTGCAGAGCTACACCTTCAGGGATCATCCAGGGACCCCAGCCCACCCCCAGCCCAGCTTCCAAGAAGAGGGACTGACAGAGTGGGCAACTCTAGGTGGAAGCAGTTCTGTGACTTTCTCTGAGCCACGCTTTTCAATCATGTCTTCTGTAGCCCTTGTGTGCTGACCATGGCTGGCTAGTGTTCAGGTAGGACTGTGTCTGCAGAATCAAGTCAGGAAAAAGTGATGATTCTGAGAAGGTGTAGCTCAAGTCAGTGTTGCTCTCCCTCTTCAAGGCTGTCTAATAAAAATAACTGGTTATTATTTGTACAGTGGGTGATGATGACCTTAGAAAGGCTTAGAAGAAAGTGTCAGTGGTCTTAGAAATCCATCATCATTATATGTTCCCATAATTATTATAATTATCATTGCTAGCATTTATCGAGTGCTTACTGTGTGCCCGGCACAGTGTGAAGTACTCTCTGCATTTAATTCTTCCGACAACCTTGTGAGATAACACCAGTATTATTAAGTTTTTGTAGATAAATGCTTAACTCTCTCACTTCTGGCAATGCTTTGTTCAAATGTAACTTTCTCTATGAGGCTTACCCTGCCTACTCCACCTCACTCTTAGTCCCCTTGTCTTTCCACAGCCCTTGTCACCTTCTAACATACTTTCTTATTTACTTAATCATTATGCGTATTGCTTAATCTCCCCACTCCCCAATAGAAAGTTTGCTCCTTAAGGAGGGGGATCGTGGTCTGTTTTGTTCAGAAGAGTGTTTGGTTCATCATTATAGCTATTCAGTAAGCTTGTTGTAAGGATAAATGAATGGATGAGTAAATGAGGATTGAGATAATGAACTAATCACTTAAAGTCACTCAGTAAGTGGGTGGCAGAGCAGGGTTAGAACTTTGCCTCACGCCAGAGTCTTGGGGTTTAACCACTTGGCAACATTGCCTCTCCTTCAAGATTCTTTCTCACCCGCACATGCACACCCTTCAAAAGGTAGTTCATATTTACTAAAACTCATCCAGAATGGCCTGCTCTGGTCTTAGAAAGCAGGTTTGGATGAAAAACCTCCAAGGATGCCCATTCTTAGGGCCTGGTTTATTTGAAGTTCCAGAGGCTTGTTCAGGTCTCATGGATTGTTGGAGCAAGCAGGACTGAAGCCATGTTGGGACCTAAAACCACAAGGGCTCTAAAAGATTTTTAAAAGACATATTTTTTCTTGGTATGCATTTCTCTGAGTTCCCTCTTTTCCCATGGTTATTTGATATTTTGAGCCTTGGTTATGGGGCAAGATGATATTATCTACATGAATGCAAAGTTGTTTTCCAGACAGCCTGAAGCTGCAAACTTGCATGTACTACCCAGACCCTGAGCTAAGGATGGAAGCAGAAACAAGACAAGGCCTTGGTGAGACCTTGCACCTGACTCATAGACACGGACCCCTCGTAGCTCACCTGCCCCTTCGTCCTGCTTTTCATTTTCCCACGTTCCGTGCCCTCAACCCCCTCTTTAAAAACCCTCCTTAAACCTGAATCTTTGAGATGGCTTTAGCCTGGCCATGCTCGTTCAGGTTTACTGGGGAGATAGCTTTAACCTGGCCATTTTCCTTGAGGTTTACTAGGGAGATGGGTTAGCCTGACATCTCTCCTCAGGTCACTGGTATTCCTGAATTAAAGCTGACTTTCATTTTCACCAGCATTTGACTTTTGTTTTTTTTGTCTGGGGGCAGCAGCCGGACCTGTGAGTTTGTTATCAATTTGGGGGACCCTCAGCCGGAGCTGACTGTGCTCAGTAACAGGATGACTTTGCTGTCCTCTCAGCCAGTGTGCAGAAGAGCCAGGGCCTGCTTGGTCTCGGGATGAGGTTCTGTACAATTAGTGTCCTGCAGGGCCAGTTAGGTCTTGGCCAAGATCCTTTTTATCTTTCTTGAAGGTCTTTGATCTGGTTGGGATGCAGTTCTCTGACCAGTTACTCTTCTGCCAGCTTCCTTTGGGGTAAGTAAATGTTATTAGCTTCTCAGACACTCTTTTCTAAACCCCTCATTTCTTTCTACAATTCTTTGTGTGTTAAAAAGATCTCATAGTGACTGTCCTGTTAGTCAGTGTTTAATTGACTAACTTTTGCTGTTATGCTTCATTGGCAAAACAGTGACGTTGAGGCTGGCTTTTAGTGTTTCCTATTATAATAGTCCCTGTTACTTCTCAGCCTCATATGCATCATGGGAGATCTAGATATTATGCACACGTACATAGTCTTTATGCAAAAACTATATTTCCGCCATCACTGGAGCTCAGCCAAGGGTTAAGTTGGTATCTTGTTATTGAGATTCGTTTGTTTTTCTATTGCATTAGGCTCTTATAAGTTTTAGAAATAAATAAAAATGGTTTCGGTCTGGTTCAAAGAGGATTTTTCCCTAGAGCTGACTTTACTATAATATATAGCTTAATATAAAATCTACCATGCTGAATACAATTAGTCTTCAAAGTGGATTAGGGTTGTTGTGCTTTGGGCATTTCCAAGGCATTAGCTACAGTACATTGCATTAGCTCTACCAGTTGCTTCTCCTGCAGTAAAAGGCATAGAAAGATCACCTGCTTGAATAGAAGACCAAAATGCCATCTTTTAACTTCTGTTGAGTGTGATGGAGATGATAATTGAATGGCAAAACCGCTCTCATTGTAAGGGAGCAGTGAAGCATTCTTTAGATCTTTAAAAAAGGCAAGTACAGAAATCCAAGAGGCTGACAAAGCCCAAGCCTTCTATTCATACTAGTGGTAATGATAAAGGTAATGGCAATGATCCTAATTGTGCCAATTGTTATGATTTTTCACCTTCCTTCTTCTCTGCAGAGCTTAAAATAAATAAAATAGTATTTTAAGCTATTAATTTGACCTCAGTCTTTATCCATCTTTTTTTGTGGGGAGCTACTGAAATGATAATTGGATTTCATATGTGCAGCCTGTGTAGAAAAGGTGGATTTTTTTATAGTGCTCTATGGTGTGTGTATGACGTGTCCTTGTACTGAAACATAGCTTGTGCTTGAATGTATGTCATTACATTAGTGATAAATGTGTGTATAAAAGTGGAACAACCATGAATTTTTCTTAGCATTTACTGTGTCCAAGGGACCTATTAGGCCTCATGGCCAGCTTAAGGCAATTGGGCTGGGCTGGAAGGAATGCTTCAGAAGCCTATGCCCTAACCGACCAGATGTTATTGGACCACAAGGGTTATGTCACCTTTCATACCACTGATTTCATAATTTCCCATTACTCTGTCAGAACCCTCCCTAAAAGTCTTATAAACCTCCTGCTTTCCTTGGTTCAGGGGAACCAGATTTCATTTGGCTGAAATGGTGCCTGGCTTGGGTCTCTCTTCTCTGTCTCGCCGAATCTAATGGGACCTTTGTATATATTATCTTCTTTATTTCTCACAACAAGCCCTTGAGATAGGCACCATTATTATCTATCTGATTTTTCACATGGGTTAACTGAGACACTGAGAGATCAACTAACTTGCTAACAAGTGGTGGATCCCGGATTTGAACCCAGACTTTCTAATTCTAGAACCTGTGCACTTTGTTCCTAGTCACCCTGCCTCCTGGAAGTGAGGACATAAATGAATACGATCAGCTTACAATAGTTGGAAAGTTGATATAAATGTCAAGGATATGCAAATATGTCTACCAGCCTTGGGAAATCAGATGTCTGGGACATATATATCTGCATACCATATTTACATTGATCTCAAACAGGTCATGTGATGAATATTAAGAATTCATGATATTTTGTACAGGCACATTGCAATAATTGTGCAGTATAGGTGCATGAATGAGTTATCAAGTCAGGTACCAACTTAGGACTGAGATGTTGATTTTATTTTTTTGGTGACTGGCTGGTACGTGGGCATCTGAACCCTCGATCTTGGTGTCATAATACCATGCTCTAACCAACTAAGCTAACTAGCTATCCCCTTAAATTTATAAATAAATACATATATATATACATATATATATATTTGTGGTGTGTGTGTATGGCTGGCTGGTACTGGGATCTAAAGGGATGTTGATATTAAAGACTGAGATCATTTTATGCAGGAGGAGACCAAACTAACCATGTGAGAACATAAGCTCTGACATCAGATCATCTAGTTTGAACCCTGGTCCAACTGCTGATCAGTAGTGTCTTTAGAAGACCTTTCTAAGCCTTATTTTTCTCATTTGAAAATGTGAATAAGGATGAGCCCACCAGTGCCAGCCAGCAGAACCGCAGCTCCACGTGTCTCCCTTACCCGGCAGCCTTGGACCCAGGTTGGGCGGAGCTCCAGACCCCACCCCCACACCCTGAACCGGCACCATGCAGGTGAGCCTGCCAGGGGCAGCTGGCAGTGATACCAGCCAGCGGAACCACGTGGTTCCACGCAGCTCCTCATCCCACCTCAGACGCAACGGGGAGCTTCAATCTACGGTTCTGACCCACTGAGTTTGGCCCAGCAGAACTCCATGTGCTAGGGGCTCATTCTGCAACCACAGAGTCTAGAATGGGAACCAAGGTGTTTTAACATAACCACCACCACGCCTACTGTCAAGCAAAGACAATTCACCCCCCACAGTAGCAACCAAGGCCACTCGACAGCCAACCTCAGTTAATAGAAGAAGCAAATCCCCTACCAAAAGACCAAGCATCAGCGAAAAAACACTAGAAGCACAAACAATCAAGAAGAAATGACACCATCAAAAGGATACAGTAATACCCCAAAGTCAGACTCCATGGAACAGGGAATCCTTGAAATGTCTGAAAAAGAATTTCGAGTAATGATCTTAGGAAAGCTTAATAAATAAAGGAAGACTCAGTTAGAGAACACAATGCAACAAGAAAAAACATCCAGAATATGAAGGAGGAAATCTACAAAGAGATTAATAACATAAAAAAGAGTGTTGCAGAACTTCTAGAAATGAAAGACTCACTCAATGAAATAAAAAACATGACTGAGAGCTTGAGCAGTAGGTTAGAGCAGGCAGAAGAAAGAATTTCAGAGCTTGAAGATGGTCTTTTTGAAATAACTCAGGCAGACAAAAAAAATGTAAAAAATAATTTAAAATAATGAGGAAAACCTATGAGAGATAGCAGACAACCTCAAGCGCTCTAACATCTGAATTGTGGGTATTCCTGAAGGGCAGGAGAAAGGAAAAGGTATCAAAAACCTACTCAAGGAAATAGTAACAGAAAACTGCCCAGGTGTAGGGCAAAGACAAAGAGAGAATTCTACAAGCAGCAAGAGAAAAGTGTCAGGTCACTTATAGGGGAACCCCCATCAAACTAACAGCAGACTTCTCAACCAAAACCCTACAGGCCAGAAGAAAGTGGATTGATATATTCAGAATACTAAAAGAAAAAATTTGCCAGCCAAGAATTCTTTACCCAGCAAGGCTCTCCTTCAGAAACAAGGGAGAAATAGTGTATTTTCCAGATAAACAAAAGTTGTGGGAGTTCGCCACTACACGACCAGCCCTGCAAGAAATTCTAAAGGGAGTCATTCACCTGGAATCTGAATAATGGTGATGATAATCATGAATACACAAGAAAGAGCAAAACCCACAGTTAAAGCAAAAATGCCAGCAAGAAAAAGAAAGAAGCTAAATCATTCCACCTTAAATTCCCAACTCACATCGAAGAAGAGAAATAAAAAGGGAAATAATGATCAAAAGATATTTAAATCATCTAAACAAGTAGCAATTAAATCACAGGAATTAAACAACACTTCTCAATAACTAGTCTGAATGTGAATGGACTAAACTCCCCATTCAAAAGACACAGACTAACTGACTGGATTAAAAAGGTAGACCCAAGTATATGCTGTCTTCAAGAGACCCACCTCGCCTATAAAGACACTCATAGACTAAAAGTGAAGGGATGGAAAAAGATACACCATGCAAATGGAAACCAAAAATGAGCAGGAGTAGCTATTCTTATATCAGACAAAATAGACTTTAATCCAAAAAACATTTTAAGGGCTGGCCCAGTGGCGCACTGGAGAGTGCACCGCTTGGGAGTGCGGCGGCGCTCCTGCCGAGGGTTCGGATCCCATGTGGAGACTGGTTCCCCCTCACTGGCTGAGCGCAGTGCGGGCGCGACACCGAGGTTTGCGATCCTGTTACCAGTCAGTAAAAAAGACAAAAAGAAAAAAAAAAAAACATTTTAAAAGACAAAGAAGGCCATTATATGGGAACTATCCAGCTAGAAGACATAACAATCATAAACATGTATGCACCCAATACCAGAGCACCCAGATATATTAAGCAAACACTTTTAGACCTAAAGAAGGAGATAGGACCGAATACATTAATGGTGGGTGATCTGAACACACCTCTCTCAGTATGGGACAGGACTTCCAGGCAACAAGTCAACAAAGAGACACAGGATTTAATCTACACCCTAGACCAACTGGACTTGGCAGATATATACAGAACATTTCACCCAACAGCTAAAGAATACACTTTCTTCTCATCAGCTCACGGTACATTCTCCAGGATAGACCACATATTAGGTCACAAATCTAGTCTCAGCAAATTTAAAAAAATTGAAATCATTCCAACAATCTTTTCAGACTACAATGGACTAAAACTGGAGATAAACAATAAGCAAATTACTGGAAGCTATACAAATACATGGAAAATAAATAATAGGCTCCTGAATGACCTATGGGTCCACGAAGAATTAAACAGGAAATCAAAAAAATTCTAGAAACTAATGAAAATAAAGATATATCATACCAAAACTTGTGGGATACTGCAAAAGCAATACTAAGAGGCAAATTTATTGCAGTAAATGCTTATATCAAAAAAAATGGAAAGAGTCCAAATAAATAACCTAACACTATGCCTCAAAGAACTTGAAGAATAACAACAATCCAAACCTAAAGGCAGTAGATGGAAAGAAATAATTAAGATCAGAGCAGAACTAAATGAAATAGAAACTCCAAAAGCAATAGAAAAGATCAACAAAACTAAATGTTGGTTTTTCGAGGAGATAAACAAAATAGACACACCATTAGCTAGATTAACAAAAAAAAAGGAGAGAGAAGACCCAAATAACAAAAATCAGAAATGAAAAAGGAGACATTACAACTGACACCACAGAAATACAAAGAATCATTACAGACTATTATAAACAACCATATGACAACAAATTTGAAAATCTGGAAGATATGGATAAGTTTTTAGACACATATAAATTACCAAGACTGAACCAAGAAGAGATAGAAAACCTGAACAGACCAATAACAAGCAAGGAGACTGAAGTGGTAATTAGCAATCTTCCAACAAAAAAAGCCCAGGTCCAGATGGCTTTACAACTGAATTCTATCAAACTTTTAAAGAGGAGTTAATACCAATTCTCATGAAACATTTCCAAACAATTGAAACAGATGCTGCTCTCCCAAACTCATTCTATGAGGCCAACATAACTCTGATACCAAAACCAGATAAAGACACAACAACAACAACAAAAAATTACAGGCCATTATCCTTGAGGACTTAGATGCTAAAATCCTAAACAAAATATTAGCAATTAGAATACAGCAACATATGAAAAAAATTATACACTATGATCAAGTGGGATTCATCCCAGGGATGCAATGATGGTTCAACATATGAAAGTCTATAAATGTGATACATCACATCAACAAGCTCAAGGACAAAGACCATATGATCATCTCAATAGATACTGAAAAAGCAGCTGACAAAATTCAACATTCCTTAATGATAAAGACTCTCAACAAATTAGGTATAGGAGGAAAATATCTTAACACAATAAAAGCCATTTATGACAAGCCCACTGTCAGTATTATTCTGAATGGGAAAAAATTGAAGGCCTTCCCCTTAGGGACAGGAACAAGTCAAGGATGTCCACTCTCACCACTTCTATTTTACATAGTAGTGGAGGTACTAGCTAGAGCAGTCAGGCAAGAGAAAGAAATAAAGGGAATCCAGATTGGAAAAGATGAAGTCAAACTTTCCCTGTTTGCAGATGACATGATACTATATATAGAAAAACCTAAGGACTCTATCAAAAAACTCCTAGAGCTGGTTAATATCTTCAGTAAGGTTGCAGGATACAAAATAAATGCCCCCAAATCAGTAGCATTTATATACTCAAATAATGAATTAACGGAAAGAGAAATAAAGAAAGTAAGCCCATTTACAATTGTCACCAAAAAAATGCAATACCTAGGGATTAATTTAGCCAAGGAGGCGAAAGACCTCTACGATGGGAATTACAAACCACTTCTTTTTTGTGTGTGTGTGTGTGTGTGTCCGGAAACGGATCGCAACCCTCAGTGTCGCACCCGCACCGGACCGGGACCGGCCACAGGATCGCAACCCTCGGCGCCGCGCCCGCACCTCGCTCAGCCAGTGAGCGGGAACTGGTCTGTATGTGGGATCCGAACCCTCGGCGGGAGCGCCGCCACGCTCCCAAGCAGCACACTGTAGCAGTGTGCCACCAGGCCGGCCCCTACAAACCACTTCTGAAAGAAATTAAAGAAGACACAAAAAGATGGAAAGATATTCCATGCTCTTGCATGGGAAGAATTAACATTGTGAAAATGTCTATACTACTCAAAGCAATCTACAGATTCAATGCAATCCCCATCAAAATACCAATGACATTGTTCATAGAAATGGAAAAAACAATCTTACCTTTCATATGGAAAAATAAAAGACTCTGAATAGCCAAAGAAATCCTGAGCAAAAAAAAAAAAAAAAAAACTGGAGGCATAACTCTGCCTGACTTCAAATTATACTACAAAGCTGTTTTAACCAAAACAGCATGGCATTGGTATAAAAATAAACATCCAGACCAGTGGAGTAGAATTGAGAACCCAGAAATCACTCCTGAGGCTTATAGCCATCTGATATTAGACAAAGGCAACAAAAATCTACATTGGGGAAAAGATTGCCTCTTCAACAAGTGGTGCTGGGAAAATGGATAACCATATGTGGAAGAATGAAACTAGATATGCATCTCTCATCATACACCAAAATCAACTCGAAATGGATTGAAAACCTAGGTATAAAACCCAAAACTGTAAAATTACTGAGGGAAAATATAGCCCCAAAGCACAAGCAGCAAAAGAAAAAACAAATGGGACTATATCAAATAAAAGGTTTCTGCACAGCAAAAGAAACAATCAACAGGGTGAAAAGACAACCTACAGAGGGGGAGAAAATTTTTGCCAACTATGCATCCGACAAGGGACTAATATCCAGAATATACACAGAACTCAACCAATTATACAGTAAAAAAATAAATGACCCAATTAAAAAATGGGCAAAGGAGCTGAATAGATATTTTTCAAAGGAAGCCATACAAATGGCCAACAGATACATGAAAAAATGCTCAACATCACTAGTCATCAGCGAAATGCAAATTAAAACCACACTGAGATAGCACTTCACTCCAGTTAGACTGGTTATAATCAAAAATACGGTGAATAACAAATGCTGGCGAGGGTGTGGAGAGAAGGGAACACTACTGCACTGTTCATGAGAAAACACTACTGCATTGTTGGTGGGACTGTAAATTAGTACCACCACTTTGGAAAACAATTTGGAGGTTTCTCAAACAACTACAGATAGATCTCCCATAAGACCCAGCAATTCCTCTTCTGGGTGTATATCCAGAGGAATGGAAATCATCT
>NW_007731052.1:56096-63897 GCF_000696425.1 Galeopterus variegatus | reverse complement strand
AAAAGAATGAAATACTCCCATTTGCAACAACATGGATGAACCTGGAGAAACTTATGTTGAGTGAAACAAGCAAAGCACAGAGGGATAAATACCACATGTGCTCACTCATATGTGGGAGCTAAGAGAGAAAGGAAGGCAGGAAAGAAAGACCACAGTGGTCCCATGATCCAACAGAGGGAGGGAACATTCATAGGGCTACAAATTGGAGTTGAGGGGAGATGGGGAAGGGGAGGGAGGTTAGGGGATAATTGGGAGGGGAGAAAGGGTACAAAAGTAATTTCTGGTAATGGATATGCTCCCAGTATGAATCTGGCCCCCACATCATGGGCAGGAGGGGAGACAATCAGCATTGCATCTCATGAATATTCATAATAAATAAATAAATAAAGCAATAAAAAAAAGAAAATGAGAATAACGACTTAACTCACTGGGTTGATTTGAGGATGAATTGAGATAACACCTGATTCACGCAGTAAGTATGCAGTAAGTGTTGGCGAGTCTTACTGTGATGATATTTGGCACAGCCTGATAGCACCGAGGTTGTGAGTTCAGATCCCCATACCAACCACAGCCACAAAAAATAAACAAATAAACAGAATAAAATTCTCTTCCTACCCTCAACATAGAATCTGTGTACATCAGATTTTCTTTATGACATTTCTGCTCAGAAAATGAGCAGATTGTTCCTGGAAGCAGGGTCAAACTGTGACAGTGTGCTCTCATCCTGAGAGGGCAAGGTTAGTAAAACAGTAACGAGAAGGATCAAGGGGTTTGGCTTTTAAAAGTACATAGTAACTTCTGTAAGTCTAAAACTGTTCTAGAAATAAAGTTTTGTTGTTTTTTTTAAAAAAGTGCGTGATAACGTATTTGAGGACTTGGGTCTCTCATAACTAGTGGGTTAACCTCACCTTTGTACCACAGTAAACAGGGTAATGAAGGCAGCCACATAGTTGCACTTCTTGGTCTGTTTTCTTATCTATAAAATGTAGAGGTCGGCTTTCTTGAAGGTGCTTTTCTACTTTGAAACTCAAATGGAATAAACAGACATTTAGGGGGAATGAAATGATGGCTTAATGTCGGCCTTATTACGAGTGTGTCCCCACAGCAGACGTCCCTTGGACAGGACACTGTGGAAGAGGATGGTTATATTATGGAGGGTCAGCAGCACCAGGCCTCAAATCTGTCAGGGTTTCCCATGGGGGAGTTTGAAGATTTGCCCATCTGGAGATCTTTGAAAGAAAGTAGAGTGAAATCCTATCTCTCAGAGATGGTCAGGCTGAGGCCCTTAAATAATAAGGGAAAGAGGATTGATTAAACTCTACATATCAGGGTATTTTCTTAAGAGCTGATAGATAAGCAGCTGTTTCCAAGTGTATTCTTGTTCCTTCCTTTAAATGCTCCCCAAAGATCCAAAGTCCAAACACCCTTACCTAGGAAACCTGAGCTTTTAGTTAATCAGGAAAGAATGTTCTGGACAAGAGCATTATCAGCACCACACTCTCCCGAGTGAGCCTCTGGACAAGAGCATTAGGGTCTCAGGTTACTCCTCCTGAGACCGCCTGTGTGATGTAGGCTGAGTGTGATGTGATAATCCAGGGAAATTGTGACCATAGTCATAGCTGTTCTTAGAGAAACTGCAGGGCTGAGACAGATGGGTGTCACTCTTCAGTTTTCGTCTCTCCAGGAGGGCAATGCAGCAGAAGGGCAGCCTCTAGAGCATGTGAGGTTGGGAAACCAGTTGCATTGGGTTCCTGTTCAAACCTCCCAACCCTGTTTCCTGTCCACCCCCACCATGATTTTTTTGTATTCTCGGACATTTACTGAATAAATGTAAATGCCCAGTATGGAGCAGTGAGCTTGGTAACGGGATAACAAAGACTAATGGGACATAAACCCTGCCTTGATGGCGGTTACAGTCTGAGGGGAAGTGGTAAATGCACACCAGTAATCATGATTCTAGGTGGAAATGCTGTGCTGAAAAGAGGTATGGGTAAACTGCTTCCAGGTTCTCTTATATTAGTAAAGATTGACTTAAATGAACGTGGAGGACATTCTCCAAGGAAAAACGAAGGAGAAGATGTAATAAGAGGACAGCTAGAGGAGCAGGAGCAGCCATGGACTTGCTGTGGGATCTTGGAGCCTGTGGAATGCTCTAGAACCTTAGAACTGGAAGTGACCTCAGAGGTCACCTGGTCTCAACCTCATCGTGAGGCTGTCCCCAGCAGGCTCACTCTGCTTTACCACCTCTGTTGATGGGAAATCATTTATTTTTAGATTAACAGTGTCTGGTGTGTGTGTTGGGGGTTGGGGTACAAGAAAGAGGAGGCAGGGCAGAAGCCTAGATTTTCAGTGTCCTAGTGGGCTTCTGCCTGAAGGACAAGGAGTGCTGACTGGTTGTTCTTTGAGTTAAGCCAGGGAGATTTTATTGTGATGGGGATGGAACCTAATGTTCTGGTTCCAAGGTCCAAGGTCCTGCATCGGTGGCAAACTTGCACAGAATGAGATCATGTGAGCAGCCTTCAAGAAGGGAGACTGCTCTGGCTTGCAAGATTTAAGCCATTGCCTGACTCCATCCTGGGAAAAGTTAGATCTACCTGTGGAAGCTAAATTAGTAACTTTAAGAACACAGAGAAGCTATTTTTAGAAGTCTTTTAGTGTTTACAAAGCTACTATTTCAGCAGGAGATGGCAAGCCTCATTTTAAGCAAACCAACTTAATGTGGAGTCTTGGGCTGACTCGTGTTGAAGCCAGTGGTTTTCTCCTTTGAGTATTTGAAGTCCCAGCTTAGAGGCTTATGTCTTCAATCTTGAATAACAGGAGCCTCGAAGCCCCAGGACTTACAGAGACCTGCTGATTTGCCTCAGATCTACAGGTAGACTTCTTGACAGGTAAGAGGTATTAGAGACACTTGGGTAAAAATTAGGAATTAAGGCTACACTTACAGTATTAATGATAAATGAGAAACTGCTTATGTGGCCTGAACATGCCATAACAAAGTACTGCCTTCTGGTATTTCTAACAAGGGAGTTCTGCTAAATATTTAGGATAGTGTTACTTTTAAAAAATATTTAGAATTCAGTACAAACTCCCAAGGAAATTGATGTTAACTTGTGGTATGTTTTAGTTAGGGAACAAAGAGAAATTGACTGAATTAAATAGGGAAACAAAGTGTATCCGTTTGCAGAACTGCAACCCCAAATATTAATTTATTTGCCAAATTGCAAATCAAATCAAAGTCTTCACAAAATGACAGGGAGAACTAGTTTAAATGGAAGCTGAAAATATATTTTTACAGAAAGTCAAAATAGAGTCACAGTGGAGTAACACTGGTTTTTTTTTTTTTTTTTTTTTTTTTTGGTCTTTTGTCTTTTTCCGTGTCCAGCAACGGATCGCAACCCTCAGTGTTGACCCCGTACCGGACCGGGACCGGCAACGGGATCGCAACCTTTGGTGTTGCCCCCGCGCCTCGCTCAGCCAGTGAGCGGGAACCGGTCTGTATGTGGGATCCGAACCCTCGGGCGGGAGCGCCGCCGCGCCTCCCAAGCGGCGCACTTATCCAGTGCGCCACCGGGCCGGCCCAGTAACACTGGTTTTGAATTCAGAATACCTGGGTTTGAATCATATCTTGACATCTACAGTTTTTAACCTCTCTAAGCTTCAGTTTCCTCATCTCCACAATGGAAAAAAAAATGACACTTCATTACTATGAGGCTTAAATGAGAAAATACAGTGCCTCGCTCAAGAAATCTTAGGCGAATCTGAAAATTTTTAGGACATTGAAACATTTCTAATCTATGCCTGACTGAAACAGTTTTTTCATTTAGTCCAAGTTCTAGTTATAATTTATTTGCTTTAAACTGAAGGAGTGGGAGCATGTAAGTTGGTTATTTACAGATATACTTTTATTAAATAGCGGTATTCTTACAAAGTCATGTAAGATTCAAGTAATATTTAAAATGCATTAGGAGAATTTCCCACATAAAGGAATTCTGTTTTTGTAAAGTAAAAAGGCCTTTCCAAAGGCAAATACCAGTCTATTGTATCTTTTGTGCAAATCTAAACGTTCACATGTTGGGATTAGTTCTAGTGATGTATTTGTGTTTGATTAACTTCTTTCTCTGTGTGGACTTAGGAGGGAATTAGATGCACACAGAATGTGAGCAGACAAAAGCAGTATGAGTGGTAGGATTTCTCACTGTCATTCGTTTATTAATTATTCTTTGAGCTCAAAATAATACTGGAAGTCATTAGAGTTTGACCAGAAGATGTTTTATTTACATAAAGCAATTTCAGCTCCAGCTTTGTGACCTTGGTCCAAGATTTATTTTGCCAGTGCCTCAGTTTCCCATCTATGAACCTGAGTGAGACAGGGTAGAGGAAGGATGGGCATTGGTCTAAGTATCTAATTTTTGTTCAGGCCTATAATTCTATCACCTAGGGAAGGTCTATTGCTCATAAGAATTTCCAGCTGTCAGGCAGAATTAATATATCCTCAAAAGATACCTGCTTACATCCAGGGAGTGTTTGAGGGCATAGGAAACAGAGGTCTTTCTTTTCCTGGAAATATGGAGAAATACAGTCACTCCATGTCCAGTGGCATGTTTCATGTCTATTTGAGTACTCTAAGTTATTTGACAGATGGCTTCCTCATTGAGTGTGTGCCTTATTCAAATTTATTAATTGAATAAAAATTTCATACATATGCAAAGAAATAATCTACTTTAATAAACCCTTTTTGAAAAACAAGTGATTTGTTTTATATGAAGGATCATTTCCAACTCACATATTTTTTAAATCTGTATTTTCATACACCAGGATTGCTTAAAGCAAAGTAGAAACCTTTCTAGTTCATAGACTCTGAGAGACTTTGGAGATCACTTAGCATAACCAATTTGCAAATTTCAATTTCAGAGTATTTGTAATGCCATGAAGTCCCTGAGTTGAGGCTGGGTGGTCCTAAGGCTTAGCTCCTAGGAGAGGGTGGAGGATTACCAGCACCAGCGCTTGCCATTCTTGCCTCTCAGGGCAGCGCTGGGGCAGAGTGCAGCTGGGGTAGAGGCAAACTCACTATTCCTCCAAAGTGTGAACATCTGACAGCGTGGCTTTCATTGAGGCAAGAATTCACACCAAATGCAGGATTGTATAGGAATGAATTATTTACAATTACTACCTCCAGATGCATTGCTTGTGGAAGATAAACGCTCAGGGTGCGATGGGAATGGTTGTCCAGAGCTGGATTACAGGGGCCACCAATGAAAATCCTGCACTGAGCCCAGCCTTCTTCAGGTCCTTCCTGCATCATAACAAAGCAATTCCAATTTTTTGTTTGACATAGTATGTAAGGGCTAATGCCCCCCTGGTGCTTGGCAAATGTGCTGTCCCATCAGAATAAATCAGGTGACTGTTTCCTTATTTTACTTTTACAAGTTCAGCATTTTATCTCAAGGTAGTAAGTCGTCATCATAGTTCTGCTCATCCCTAGAAGCGAAGGGAGCACATTGCTCGAGTATCACCTGTTCTCCAATCTTGGTTGCTTGTTTGTACAAGGTGGCTACTGTTTCCTGATTTAGGGGAGGTGGAATGGCCTGAGTTCCTATCCAAAATGAAAGCCTAACGTGGTTGCTTTAACTTAAAAGGAATCATTTCTGGGGCCAGCCAGTTAAATCAGTTGGTTAGGTGGTTCGGATCCTCTTACTGGCCAGTCACCAAAAAAAAAAAAAAAAAAACAAAGGAATCATTTCCTAGAGCTTTGGAGCCTCTCTCTTTGAGTGAGGTAAGCTTCCAACTCTTTCAGTCTTGGTCTTTGCATGCAAAGCCCTTTATAATCTATGAGGCCTTGCCTTTTTGATATGTGATTTTAGTAAAACTATGTAACTTCCCTGTGCCTCAGTTTTCTAATCTGTAGAACAAAATGAACAACGGAGATAAAATAATGGTTGGACCAGACCTTTGAAATCTCTGTTCCACCCTCTGGGATTGTGATCACTAGAGTGTAAACTCCTCCAGGGCCCAGACTTACTTTTGTGCACCCCTGTTTTCTAGCATCTAGAACATAGTGTGCTGAATAAATATACGTTGAATGTGTGAGTGAAGGAAATTTTATAGCAGACATAATATCATGCACTCATCCTTCACCCACCTGAGCATAAATTATGCCCTAGTCAAACTGTCATTTTTGTAATTCCAAGAACACACCATGCTTTCTCTATGCCTCAGTGCCTTTGCATATGTGGCCTTCTGCTGGAAACATGCTCCCCTTGGTCTACCTGGAAAACACCTCTGCTAACCTTCAGACCTTAACTAGGTATGGTCTTTTCTGTGAAGGTCTCTCTGGGTCAGGATCTTTCTCTCCTGTGCTCACACTGCATTTGGTACACATTTCTAATGACGTGGATTTTCTTACCAAGTTGTAGTTCCTGGGTTGGTTTTCTACTCCTTCCTCCTCTTCCCCAGTTTTGAAATAACTGAGGCCAGAGTCATCTTTGATAGGCTTTCAAAAAATATTTTTAGGAATAAATGAATAATTTTACATAAAATTTTCAGAAATGCTTCATAGTATTCAGTATTATGGTATACTTAGAGTCTGAGAATATTAAATACTTTTTGATTGATTTGCTAGATTGCCAGGTACACTACCAAGCATCAATTTTCTTAGCAGATATAGGAAGAACTCCATTTTAAATGGCATAATCATACAGGCACATTTTGTTCCTTTGAAACATAACATCTACCAACAATAAAACACACACACAAATTAGAAGAGAAAAAGAAAAACCCTTATCTCCATTCACCAAATGTTCCCTTGACCCTTCCCTTCCCTTCTCTCTAACTCTAGGTCCCTCCAGAAGAGTATTTAACACATAGTAGATGCTCAAAAACTATTTGAGAATGAATAGATGTCTCTCATCCCTGTCATTGCCTAATCTTCCAGCCTCCCTTTATTCATTCCACGTTTACTCTTTAACGTGTAGCAATCTCTTTTCTTCTCTTGCCACTCCACTGAAACTGTTGTCTCAGAGGTCATCAGTGACCTAATTACAAAATCTAATGGAGTTATCTCAGTCTTCCTCCTGCCTGATTTCATTATAGCATTTGGCATCATTTATCTTTTTAAAATGTGGTGTAAGTGAAAAAGCATGAGTTTTAAAGTAAAGAGACCCTAGTTTAACCTTGAGCTCATTTCCTACTTGCTGTGTGAACTCAGGCAAGTCACCCTGTAACATTTCTCATGGTCCTAAAATGAGGCTTTAGATACCTGTTTCTCTGGGTCATCGGAGGGTCACATGGGATTTAGTGCACGAAGCACTTAGCACAGTGCCTGGCTTGCTATAGCCATGCAATACATGTTGGCTCCTTTCTTCCCTTGACTTCTATGTTATTGCTCATTCTTGGTTTTCTTTCAGTCTACCTCTCTGAATAAATCTTCACAGAGTGCTCCTTTTCCTGCCCATCTCCTCTTATTCCACATTTTTCTCCTGCCCTATTTCAGATTTTCTCCATCTCTTACCTGACCTATTTGCCATTCATATAGACAATATTCCAAAAATATTGACTTTTTCAATGATAGTCTCCTAATTGGTCTCTGGGCTTCCCATCTTTTGCTTCTCCAGTACCTATTTCACACTGTCACCAGAACTGATGTTTCTCAAATACAGGTCAATAATGTCACCCCCCTCAAAAAAAAACCCTCAACTTGAATAGCATCCATTTTTCTTAAGAATAAAATCTGAACTTTCAACACTCTCTACAACCTGACCCTCTTTTTTTTTTTTTTTTTTTTTTTTTTTTTTTTTTTTTTTTT
>NW_007731052.1:34052-55949 GCF_000696425.1 Galeopterus variegatus | reverse complement strand
ACCCCCTTTTTTTTTTTTTTTTTTTTTTTGTCTTTTTGTCTTTTTCCGTGTCCGGCAACGGATCGCAACCCTCAGTGTTGCCCCCGTACTGGACCGGGGACCGGCAACGGGATTGCAACCCTTGGCGTCGCTCCCGCGCCTCGCTCAGCCAGTGAGCGGGAACCGGTCTGTATGTGGGATCCGAACCCTTGGGCGGGAGCACCGCCGCGCTTCCCAAGCGGCGCACTATCCAGTGCGCCACCGGGCCGGCCCACTGACCCTCTTTTTGTCCAGCTTCATCTTCTAGTATGTCGTTCCGTGTGCTCTGACTTATTTTTCCTCAATTCCAAATTCTCCATGAGTTTTCACTCCTCAGTGCCTTTACTCAAACTGTGGATGCTCTATTCTTTTCTTTTGAAATTTTTACTTTGTCTTAACTCAAAGACCAGTTCCTCCGTAGGGCCTGCCTAGACCATCTCTCTCCCTCTAGTTAAAATTGATTGATCTTGGGCCGGCCCGTGGCTCACTCGGGAGAGTGTGGCTCTTGATAACACCAAGGCCGCGGGTTCAGATCCCATATAAGGATGGCTGGTTAGCTCACTGACTGAGTGTGGTGCTGACAACACCAAGTCAAGGGTTAAGATCCCCTTACTGGTCATCTTTAAAAAAAAAAAAAAATGATTGATCTTTCTGTTCACACTTCCTTTGCACTTACATTTTGCACTTAACTAATTCAGCCTTGCTAGATTGTGTTCTAATGCACAAACCTTGTCTTATTTACCTTACCATATCCCCAGCACTTACTCAGCAAGGAGCCCTACACAGTGGTCTAGCTTAACAACTACTTGTAGAATTAAACCAAATTGAAAATCAACACAATTAGTTCTGTTTCCTAATATGGTTATTATACAAGAAACCTAGTTAGATGTAACAAAGGCTAACATTTATAGAGTGCTTACTATGTGCCAAGCTCTACACGGTTCTAATGCTCACAACTACCCCAGGAGGGAGAATGCTACTTATTATCTTGATTTTAAAGATGAGGAAACTGAGGCACAGAGAGGTTAAATAACTAAAATGAAACTGCTAAGTAAGTGGTGGAAAGGGGTTGAGAGCTCGGTGTGGCTCTGGGCCTGCGCACTTATTCACTAGTCAAAAGACTGATGGTATTTCATGCGGCTTCCAAGGAAGCAGCAAACTATAACACAGCTGCCTGCCTTCCTTGGGATGGGCCGCCAAGGGACGAGTGAGGTGACCTCAGGAAGTCTTTTCCGGACCTGATTTGCACAAAGACTGTCCTTGTGGGATATAGAGGACAAGAGATGACGTCTCTCTGTGCCTTGGTATCTTGGTGTCAAGAACAGAGTCAGCCAAATGTTGTGCGAAACATTCTTCTTTGACTCGTAAGCCTTTTGATGAGCAGTTAAACCAGGAGGCTTATCTGGTGACTGTCCTTCTCCTGAGGTGACGTCATTGCTCACCCTGGCTCCTGCTAAGGTTGGTGGAAGCAAGTGCACTGCTGACCTTATACGTTCCCCAAGGCTGAGAGCTCTCTCCCAGGCTCTGTTTTCAGGAACTGAGTCTCTGTCAAAGTCTCAAAGCATTTCCTCTCTTTTCCTCAGGAGAAGCTGGACGTGGTGGCTGGTCAGCTGTGATTTTATTTAGATTGTGCTTAGCCAGCATCAGCCTTCTCATCCATCCTCCTTCTCTAACCACACAAATTCAGTGCAATTTCCTCTGGCCCTTCTTATGTAGCTAGCTCCTCCCTGGGCACATGAAGGATTGGTGAAAGGAGTGGAAGGACACACCACAGGGAAGGGTTGAAGTTACTGTCTCCAATTCTTTCTGCTATCCCCACACCCCCCACCCCTGGTTCTTTGCCTTATCACCACCCTGGGGATTGATCTCTAGTATATTTCTAGTTCACTGTGTAAGATATTAAAACCGTTTGTGGATCCCAGGAAGGCATTCAGTATCCAGTGATAATGGGTCAGTTCAAAGAGAATTTGTTTTAGATATAAGTGAATTGCTTTTATTTTAAAGAGAGAGAATCTGGGCCTTAGAGACACACAATGGTGGGATTGGGAATGGGCCTTTAAGAGATAATCTCTTTCCTACCACTGCTTGTAACTAGGCTCTAGTTACCTACCTTTAAAGATCTACAGAGAAAGCCACTTTCTACCAGCCTTGGTCATGCATTCCAGTCCTTAACCAGCCTTACCCTCGGTAAATGCTTATCAGCTATCCTGAATCCCCCACACTGCGCTCTACACAAACTCATTTCCTCTTGCTCAGCAACAGAGAGCTAGACAGTAATACCTGGCCATCCATCATTTTGTATTTGAAGACAGTTAATAACGTTGCTCACACAGCGCCACTGTGTTTCTATCCAGATTCCCAGCTTCCTGTGAGCCACAAGTTCCCCTTCACAGGTGCCCACTGCCTGCTCTTTCCCTTGTACATGGGCCAACACTTGACCTTGGCCATCCTGAGTGTTGTGCAAGAGAGGGACTCTGTCCCAGCCTTAAGATGGGGCCCATCTGTCTTGCAACAGCACAGCTGGAGGGGCCACTCTTGTCTGTGTTCTGGAGAGCTGCTTGCCTTGGCACCCTGGGACAGGTGGAATGGTGGGTCAGTGTGCGCCTAAAACCTCACACTTGGACCTGCACCCAGGAAAAATCCAGCCTCAGTGCCTTTTTCACTCAAGTTCCTTCTTGGAAGTTTCGATTGAATAATGAACTATGTAGTTTATGGGTCTCCAGAAGCAACAGACAGGTGTTGGGTGTCTTGTGTCTGTAGGAAAAGGGAGCCTGTACAGCTGAGAATAAACAACAGTTGCTTGGTAACATGAGCTCCTTTCATTTAAAGCCAGAGGCCTGGCTGCGGGTGGGGGAATGGGAGGCCGGGTTCAGGCCACCACCTGTCTGGGGGGAATAGGGGGCAGAGGTGAGGTCAGTTTCCCAGAGAACTGTGGAGTCGCTGAGAGCCGAATATGGGAGAGAGGAAAATGGGAAGGGGGAGACCTGGCAAGCAAACGCAGTAGCTCAGATTGTGAAGGGGGTCATGGAAACTCTTTGGTCCCAACACCCTGACACCAGCTGCTTTGGGAAGTTATTTTTCCAAGCTATCTGCTTCTATTTTTCCACCTATAAAATAACTGATGGAATTGAATAGCTACATGTAATTTTGTGATGTACCCAACTGACGTCAGGACTGGTAAAATTCTGGTGCTACAGAGGACCTGCTTTCCACGAGCTGGTAGATTTGATGAGATTTTGGTGGCCTTCAAATTGGCTTTAGAAGGCCTGGGTTCAAGTTCTGGCCTTGCCATTGATGAGTCATTGTCATTTATTGGTGACTTTGGATAAATTAAGAAATCTCTCTGTCTCACTTTCATCAATTGTAAAATGAGGGTAATAACATCTGTTCTACCTCATTCCTGGGGCTGCTAGGAAGGTACAATATGATGTATGAAAGCTCTTTAAAAGTGTGTAAAGATCACCATACAAATAAAAAGCTTAGGATGCTGGAGAGAATCAAAGAAAGAAGAGACTTGGTTCTTTTCTCAAGGAGCTTACAGTCTTAACAGGAAGGATGGCTTGCAGTTGTAGGGCATTTCATGTTTCAAAAGAGTGTCCCATGGTGCCTTAGAAAACCGAAACCACTGGAAGGGGCTGGGGGATGTGTTTTGAAAAGGGTTTTAATCAATGAAAAGCTTATGGCTTGGAGGAAAGAAGGAACCGCAGGTGAAAGTGAGCAAGGCCATGGGTAGGGACTAGAGGTGTTTTGGGTATCTGCTTCCCAACCAAGTGAGAGCATTCTAGATTTAGTTTTGAGGAGGTTTCCCCTCAGGCCAGACGAAATGTGAATGATCATACTCAACCACTGCTGTGCCCAAGGCTTCAATTAAATCTCATAGGATTTTAGGTCCAGAATCTAGGTGGGTGAAAAAAGTGGATGAAGTGTGGGAGGATGGATCTGGTGACTTTTCCTGCTTTTGAGAGGCATACATTTAAATCCAGAGGCCCACAATAGACTTAAAGGGGCTGCCCTCTTGTTGAGCCCCCCTTTTCCTTGAAATACCCATCAGATCTTCTGGTCCCCACCTTGGGTTCCTTCCCTTTTGGTTTTTTGGCTTCCAAGTGAATGGTAGTGTCTCAGCTTCCTTTCTCCTCCAAAATACCTGCGACCCTGGTATCCTACTCAACAGCCTGTCCAACCGGCAGGTTCCTTGAACTGGGAAGTTATCAGATCCCCTGCAAAGTGCTCGTCCTTGGAAGAAATCCAAGGCAGTGAGGAAACTCCATGGAACTTTGGCTTAGCTCCGGATCCTGACATTTGGAGTTACAGTGCAGCCTCTTCAGCATCTCTGAAGCCGGAAGAGGTATCCAGCTTCTCGCCAGGCCTGGCACCCGATGGGAAGGGGTTTCTCCTTTCTGTGCCATGTCCGGGAGTTAAAATAGCATGATACCAAATCAGCCCTGAGAGAGCCAGTGGCCGGATGTGAAGAGTCAGAAACAGGGGCCAATGTTCTGGAGAGTCATTGTGGGTGGGCCTTGGCTTTTTGTCCATAGTGTCTCTGTCCCTGAGCAAGAAGTGCTTCCCTCAGTTTCCTGGCTTCTTGGAGGCTGTGCAACATCAGAATGCCTTGGGCTCCTCCACACGTGTCATTGCAGGGCATGGTGGACCCGTGGCCAGCAGTCCCCTTGATGTCCTGCTGAGTTGCAGGTATTTTTTTTCCTTGCAGTGAATTCTTGTGGTCATTAGGGATGTGATTTTTCCTCGGTTTCAGGGCCCTTGTGAAATGTGACCTACGTCCTGGCACGGAAGCTAGGCATCAGCTCCCAAATGGAAACTGGACTCTCAGAGAAGGGCAGAGGAGAGGGAGGGTGGATCAGATTGTGACTTCATGGTGTATTCTTTGGTGCTCCTCATGGCCTATTTGAAAGCTCGTTACTGAAGAGGCAAATGCTCTGGGCTGGGAGGGAGAAGAATGGCCTCTGCTGTAGGTGCTGGGCTGGGTTAGACTCAGTCCCTACGGGGATTGCCTCAATAGGGTGGACCAGTGCCTGGGTCTAGAAAGTGCATGGTTCCGCAGATCTTGGGACATTACCAGGACTGACCCAGACTTTCTAGGCTCCATGACTTGTGGACATGCTAGACTTTGTGACCCAGTCCATGTCCCTGGCCTGCTGAAGTAGAATTGAATCAGCCCCCAGGAATGTAAAGTGGGTACACTAGCTGCACTGCCTTGCGGGTGCCCACCCTCCTCTCATTTCATTCTTCGCTTGGAAGGAGGCTTTAGAATTGGCAGGATCACTCACGATGTACAAGTTTCAGTCTCTCTTCCTTCCTGGTCCTGTGTGTCCTGTGTCACAGATACTGTTGTCTGTCCTTCTTTGGTATGTCATGTCTGGTGTCCTCCATGCCACAGGAGAGCTGTCCTCTCTTCTCAGCTTGTCATTTTGGAAGCAGCCTCCAAGAACCTTGCTTTCTCTCTGACTATTCCCAGACTGCCTGTGCCCCCACGCCCACCCCAAATAATTCGAAGGGAGCACCTTTCTTAGAAGAAGAGATCCAGCTGAAAAGTCCCCTAGTTTTCCCTCAACATTGTATCTTGGGTGGCTCCCGAACCCTGAATCAGTGTTGAATCCATTGATCCCACCCTGCCCCCCAAAGAAAAACCAGGGAGTTGACTAATGAAAGCTGCCTGGCCAATCGTTGCTGTGAGAAAGTTTGGCTTGTGATCCTCTATCATTAGGCTGATTGGAGCAGCCTCTACTCGGAGGTAGAGTCCCTCCCCAAGGAATTCCGTGTACAGTTACACTAGCTGTTGCTGCCTGTGCGTGCCCTTTCAGGATAGGCACCCCTCACCCCCCGCCCCCTGCTCCTCCTCCTCCTTTTTTGTTTTTATCCAGTGTCTCGCTTCCTCTCTCTCTCTCTCTCCCTCTCCTCCTTCCACTGCCTTTTCCTCCTGCTCTCTACCTCCCTGCAGCGCCAAGCCGGCTCCCCAACCTGGTCTGCCGAACGCAAACCGCTGAGAGTTTGCTGCGCTGCCCCCTGGGGCCCGGGCTGCCGAGTCACGCTAAGGCAAAGAAAGACGCGAGCGAGCAAGGGAGCGCAGCGGAAGAAAAACAAGCGGGCGCGAGCGGGGAGCCCCAGGAGGGCGGCCGGGTGGCTGGCAGGCGGCTCCCGCCGCGCCCGGGTCGCCTCGCAGGCGGCGGAAGGAGGCAGGACGCGCGCTCCGAAAAGTTCAGACTCCTGGCGGCCGCGCGCCGCGCCGCGTCCCCTCGCGTCCCCTCCTCGCGGCGCTCCAGGAAAAGGAACTCGCTCTCTGGCAGCTCGAACGGCGAGCGTTTCCACCCCGTGAGAGGGGTGGGGAGCGGCGAGCAGGGGACGCGAGCGAGGCTGCTGGCGGAGGGCGCAGACGGAGCGCGGAGGCGACGGCCCCCATGCCGGCGGCCAACATGATGGAGAACCTGCAGCTGCCCGCCCTGCAGGTGCCCGAGCCGCAGGGCGCGCCCCAGGGCAGCCCGGTCTGGTCCAGCTCGTCGACCCCCACGCTCCGCCGCCGGCGCTTCAAGATGCGCCGGATGAAGAACGTGCAGGAGCAGAGCCTGGAGGCCGGGCTGGCCCGGGACCTGCCCGGCGTCTTGGCCCCCGGCAAGGAGTTCCTGCAGCTGCCATCCATCGAGATTACGCCCTCCAGCGACGAGGACACCCCGTGGTCCAACTGCTCCACACCCAGCGCTTCCCCGCGCCGAAAACGCTTCCTCCTCCGCAAGTGGCTGAGGGTGAGGGAGCGGAAGGAGTGCAGCGAAAGCAGGTACGTCCCCGTCCCGTCCCTGTCCCTGCCCTCCCGCCCCGCCCCGGGGCAGTCTCGGGCTCCGGGGCATCCTGGCGGAAACCTCCGGAGGGAGAGAAGGAACCGTCGCAGTACTGGCTTCAGGCGCTGCGCCTGGCACCAGGGCTAGTGGTACTTTAACGTCCAAGCTTGTCACCCACGTCCCCAGCCCAGGGTAGGGGCCTCATATTGTATGGCACGTTGACCTGGGGCTTCACGCAGCATCCCATCTTCTTTGATGCTCACTGCCAAATGAATAATAAAAATAATAGCAGCCAGTATTTATTAAGCCCTTACCACGTGCGGCCAACTGTGTTGAGCGCTTCACCTTGTATCGCCAAACTTCATCCTCACACAAACTTTCTGAGGTAGGTGCTACTATGATTCCCATTTTACAGATGGAGGGAGCAGAAGGCCAGAGAGAGAGGTTAAGTGGCTCCCGCACTTACACTTAGATTTCTGAACTCCATTTCAATTTGTCTTATTCTATGCTTGGCCGCACCAGGTTGCCTTAACTGGCCCACATGGGTGGAGGTGGAGTATTCACGTTGACTGACTCACATTTCCTATTGCCTCAGTGTCTTTAACATCTTGGCCTGGTCCACACCACTGTCGTCGTTTGTGCCGGCTGCTGTTTTACCTAGGTCAATGTGGGCATCTGAGCAGTGGGGAAGTCTGAGCTTCCCCCACAGGGAGAATTGATGTACAAAACCAGAGAGCAGTTCCACACGACGTTGGTCCCGAGTGGCGCTTCAAGGAGTTGTGTTATAGCCAAGCCCTGATGGAGGGGGGCATCCACACTGTCTCATTGACACCATGCACCCTACCCACTTATTTGTTTGTTTGTTTGTTTTGACAGCTGGCTGGTACTGGGAACCGAACCCTTGACCTTGGTGTTACAAGGCTGTGCTCTAACCAACTGAGCTAACCATCTCCCTACTTACTTTTATTCATTTTTTATTTCTTTCGGTGGCTGGCCAGTAGAGGGATGAACCCTGGACCTTGGGGTTATCAGCACCACACTGTAACACCTGACCTAACCGGCCAGCCCCCCCATTCACTCGTAGACTCTAGGGCCCTATCTCTAAGCTGTGGTTTGTGCTCTTGTGTGTGGCAACTCAGTCATACCTTTCCCGGGACTTTTCCCAGTCTCGGTTCAATTTATTAATTTCAATCCAACAAGTATTTATTGAGTGTTCTTGTGAGCTCAGTCTGGTACCAGCTAATGGGCGCGATGTTGAGGAGGGTGTGGGGGGAGGGCTGGGCAGAGCGAGGGGATATGGAAGTGCAGGAGGGCGGGAGAAATTAAGACAGGTGAGTTTCACTTGCATTGAGAGGATGGCGCCATTGGAAGACACATACCATGCCATGTGCTACTGATTATACAAGGAAAGAGAGAACCCTGGAGAAGTAGAGGAAGAGGCTGAAACCAGGGCAAATACAAACAGGTAGTAGAAAATAGCAGGAAAAGTATGAGTTCAAGTGCATAAGACCAGGTAAGGGGAACTATAGGGCAAAGGCAGAAGAAACAAGGTCTGAGTCTTCCAGCGATTCTCTTTTCTGTTTGCAGTGACTAGACATACTTCTCCCTGCAGATGCAGATGCAGTGCTTTGTTCTGGGGCTTTTTGTGGACTGTGGAGATGACAGTTCTTTTCCGTTCTGGAGTTTCATCCTGCTCTTTTCCACAGAGTAGAGGCAAATGGGCAGGCTTGGGAGGAGCTAATCTTGAACTATAATAGTTGGTCACGAAACATTGGACTTAAAGTCACAAAACCTAGGTTTACGTGTAAGTTTATTATCGATTAGCTGTGGAACCCTGGACACCTCCCTTTACCTCCACGCTTTGCGCCTTCCTCGTCTGCGGCAAGCTTGATGGGAACTAATCTTGAACTAAAGTAGTTTGTCGTGATTGGCTAGCTTTCTCCTCAAATGTGAGAGACCCTGAAGAGACCCCGTTTCGACTTTTAGATTCTGCCATGTATACCAAGGACAAAATATGGGGAAAAGACTCTTGCATTGCTGGCTAGGGTGGGGATGGGGTGGATTTGATGATATTTAAGGAAGGTGCTCCTGGTTGTGAGAGCTGTCTGAGGGTGTGGTGGAATCTGCATTTTGGTTAGAGTTGGGAACATATCCTTAAAACAGGAAAGATTTTTCACCTCCTAGGTTTAGTTTAAGGCAGTTCTTTTAAATGGTGTCTTGTTGGATTAGAATAATATATGAGGGGTCCTTTAAAAGTTCATGGAAAGATTTGTATTATCTTTTAATTCTATTTTTCCATGATTTGTTTTTTTGGGTTTTTTTTTTTTTTTTTTTTTTTTTTTTCTTTTTTTTTTTTTTTTGGTTTTTTTTTTTTTTTTTTTTTTTCTTTTTTTTTTTTTTTTGGTTTTTTTTTTTTTTTTTTTTTTTCTTTTTTTTTTTTTTTTGGTTTTTTTTTTTTTTTTTTTTTTTCTTTTTTTTTTTTTTTTGGTTTTTTTTTTTTTTTTTTTTTTTTTGGTGGCTGGCGAGCACGGGGAACTGAACCCTTGACCTTGGTGTTACAACACTGCTCTAACCATATGAGCTACCTGGTCAGCCCTGTGAACTTTCTGAAGTATCGTCATATGGATACATGGAGAAAAAGTCTGACTGGATTCAAACCCAAATTTGTCTGACTCAAATCACTACTTTTCACCACTGTTACACTGCCTCCTGTTGGAATCTATCCTGACTGTGTCTAAAACAAAAGTTCATCGTTTTTAGACCTTGGAGATGGAAGTCTTTTTGGAAAGAAAAGAAGCATAGATACTTGTAGATACCCATTAAGACTGCCTGAGAAGGAACTGGCATTTAGAGGCGATAGAGCACAAGGAACATTGGATTTAAAGTCAGAAGACCTAGGTTTACATGTAAGTTTATTATTGATTAGTTATAGAACGTTGGACACTTCACTTTCCCTCCATGAGCTTTACCTTCTGCATCTGCGGAAGGAGATATCAGTGGGTTAATGAGAGGCCCCAAGAATAATACATATGCAAATATTTTGTAAACTTCCTCCTGCTTCGTGGGTGAAGGCTTATTGTCATTCTGGAAGTCTCTCACATGGAGTGGGTGTGTGCTTTAGAGTATGAGGTTACGTACTCAGGTGTCCAGGAACCGCACCTGCGACTCCTCACACATTACATGATTTGGAAACAATGATTGGAAAATGGCTCTACTCTGGCTTGGCTTACTGGGGATTAGCGTGCCAGGCCCAGCATGGCATCTGTCCTTGTCACATTCCTCACCCCAAATCTACCTCTCTGCAATAGAAAAAGGCACCTTTCAGGCTTGCCATGGAATTCAGTCTGATGTGATAGAAGGTAGGGGGCTGAGAGGGCCATAGCTTGTGGATTTTAACTGTACAAAGTTGAAAATATAAAGAAGATCAGGAGACCCTTTCTTTTCCTTAAACTCTAGAAAGAAAGAAGAGAAAATGATAAAGGTAGCATGGTTTGGGGATCCAGGGACCCAGAAGTACAGCACTGGAATGCTCCAAGTCTAATCTCATGCATCTTCATGGCTTCACTGCCTGGCACTGTACCTGGGCTCTCGTGGTGATCCACAGCTGTTCATTGATGAATAAATTAATAACAAATGAATACGTGATTCTCTTTTTTCTTTTGTTTGAAATGGTATTCTCCTTATTCATGAGTCAGGGAAAATTTCCTGGAGGAGATGTGTCCAGAGCTGAGTTTTTTTTTTAAACAGCTTTATTGTGATATATTTCACATACCATACAGTTCACCTATTTAAAGTGTATAATTCAATGGTTTTTAGTATATTCACAGAGTTGTGCAACCATCACCGCAGTCAATTTTAGAACATTTTCATCATCTCTCAAAGAAACCTGTAGCTTCCACCCTGTATCCCTTCAGCCCTAGGCAACCACTAATCTACTTTCTGTGGAGAGCTGAGTTTTGAAGGGGACAAATGCCTATTGGTGAAAGCAGTTTGGTGTGTTGGCTTGAAGATGGGGATGGATGACCAAGTCTGGTTTTGATGAAGAATGTGGAAACATGAGGGTGGTGAGCTGATGGGCTGCCAGATTGTGATTTATGCCTGAGCATTTGAATGCCGGTTAATCAGTTGGTCATCAAAAATGTGTTGAGATCCTGTATACAGAGTAGTTTACTTACGAAGAGGATTCAGCTCAATGGTGAGCTATGGTAGGTTCTGGAACCTGGGAGAGACATGTTCACAGTGGTTTTTGAGGGTATTAATTCCTGCTGTTCTGTGTAATGGAATAGAAGTGTGTGAGATGGAGGCCTGAAGCCTTGCACTGTCCTGCCAGCTGTCTAGCTGGGAATCGTTGTTTTAACTACTGAGTAACATAAGGTAGCACAGTTCTCTTGCTGGCCATGTTGCCCTTGGAGCTCAGGGAATGCTGTCTGAAGTTGAACGGCTAGCTCTTAGAGTTAGTACCGGCATGTCTCCCTAAGTCCCTTGGCCAAAACTGGTTGTGGTGATTGTTCAAAACCCAAACTGCAGATCAGACCCCTCTCTGATCTGCTGGATTCTGGTGAAAAGTCAGAAATGGGACGAAGCCATATCTTCCAGGATGGCATCTTGTTATCAGACCTTTTATACCACAATCTTTCTCTTGGCTGTTGTGTCCCTTCTTCTGTATAACATACATACCCTGTCATGGTTACTCACAGTCTAGCAGGCTGGTGCTAGAGAGTATTTTCAACCTGGAGCCCCTCAGGGTTTCGGCTTGACTCCACATCTGACTGCCAGTAGCACCTCTCCCTGATTCTGCCCAGCCTGGTAAGCTAGGTTATTTCTCTGGTGCCAGTCTAGCTGTCGTGCAGTTTGCAGGTAATGAATATACATCATTGGTATTTATATCTCCATTCTCCATCCCCTTCCTCTGACCTTTGGAGGGTGACTTGCTTTGAGTGTCAGCTTGTTTTCAGGGGAGCAGGGTGTTTTTGTGTATCTGAATGCTCTGCCCATCAGCCGGGCACTATTTGTATAGCTCCCCTCTCTGTGTGTACCCTGCCATGTATGCAAAGCACGGGGAGTGTGGGAGAAAGAAAACCTACGTCCTTAATACAAAGCAACACACAAATGCAAAACAGACCTGGGATTTGTCAGCAGATTAAGTAATCAGTGCTGGATAGGGTTAAGTAAAAATCTCTACCAGACCCATAATTCCTTTAGGGCGGGGACTGTGTCATACTTTGTGCCAAATTTTCTGCTAAGCGCCTTAAATACATTATGACATTTAATCCTTACGTGGGGGTGGGGGGCGGGGGGGTGGTTACAGCTGAGAACCCCAAGTTCAGAGATTAATGGTCTCCTGGTCAAACAGAAGCATGGCTGGGATTTGAACCATGTTCCTCAGATTCCAAAACCTGAGCTCTTCACAACTCCACCGTAATAGCTCCCCAGGGCCTGAAAGCAGGTGGCCTTTGCATGCTTGGGAAGTGTAGATGTGGAGGGGAGGTTCTGAAGGAAGGTAGGAAGGCAGTCAGGAGGATGGAAAGCCCCTGAGGGGACATTATGGGGGTGGGGGTGGGAAGCACAGTTGTGTGAGGACGATGCTGATGGTCTAGGTGGACTGCTCCATGAGAAGCAGCCAGCCTTTTCCTGTAGATGTGGTTTCCAGATTAAAACAACTTGTGGAAACCGAGATGGTGGAGATGGAGTCCTGGGGACTGATTCACATTGGCCGGGTTCCTCTGTGGGAGTTGGTATTTTGAGAGTTTCCATGGTGGTTTTGCACTTAGAGGCAGCCAACTACGTCACGCAAGAACTGGAATGAACATGGGGCAGATTAACAGGTGATGATTCTGCCTACCTGGTTAGTTTCTCCCAGGTACTGTATATCCTATAGTTGCTATGCTGGTCACTGGTAACTGCTTCTCGGGTAACTCACAAGTTTTCTTTAAGGCGTCTGAATGGCTGAGCTGCCAGTGAGGAATTTCCTTCCTGACTCCAGTGGGTGAGCTGCTGGCCCTGAAGCAGGTGTTCAGATCTGGAGCCAGGGCTGGTCTGGAGAGCCCAGGGGTGGTTGCTGGGTTGCTGTGTGCACAGGAGCTTCATGAAATCTAAGGGCTTTCCCTGGCTCTTTACCAAACTCTTGGGATTCTATTCTCTGTAGCCCAAAATCAAGTTGTGATTTGCCAAAGGGCTGTTGTGCCTGGTGTGAAGGAGGACACAGCTTTTAATTGACTTGGGAGGATCTATGAGCTCTTCGCCCACGACTTTAGAGCCTGGAGGAAGCTTCCTTCTCAGAGGAGATGGGAACGTTTCTGTCAGGATGCAGAAAATCCAACGTGGGCTTTCAGGTGGAGGAAGGGAGGCAGAAGGAGATGCTTCGAGCTAGTGAAGAGTGTCAATGGCCTGCACCCTCCATGCCACTGTAGGCAGCCACATGACACTCCCAAAGATAGTCCTGCCTTCAAATATTCTCCTGTTTTCAGATTATATGTCTGAATTTTTGATTCAGATAATATAGTTCAAAATCATCACTAGGAAAATGTGGCTGTGACTTAGCTAAGACTAGTGGTGGAGAGGATAGGGATAAAGAAAACTGTGGGGGTTTTTTGTTTTATTTTGTTTGGTCAGATGTGTGAGGTCCTGCATTCTTTGTACATGCTGTGACTTGGCTGAGACTCTGGTTGATCAGTCCTGATCTGTAGGTGAGATAAAGAAATGAGGTGACCACGCACGTCACGTTACAGGCTGGAACTCAGGCCTCTGACCCATCGCTGTGGTAAAGCCCATTCCCAGCCTGGTGCCTCTTACTTTCACAATCTGACCACAGGTTTTTAGTCTTGCTGTTTCTGGTTGGCAAGTTTAGCCAGGAAATGATGGGGCTGAGCGAGAGGACTGTAAAAACAATTGGTAACTCACTTGGTATTCCCCTCTCCTTTGCAACTGTGGGGTCCAGTGAGTGTGGGAACCCTTATGATATTGGCCCCATCATTAAGAAAATACAAAAAGACAGTGAATGGTTAGTTTAGTGACATTTTTGAGACTCTCTGTTATGGGAAAATTCCAAGTCCCGCTGGTTACATCTGGGTTCTTGGTGCCTCAAACAAAGAATTGGATGAGACACGCCAGAAATGAAAAGTAAAAGTTCTATTTAGCAAAGACAGAATGCACTCCGGAGAAAATGGAGCAGGCTCGAGCAAGAGAAGAGCGTTCAAGAGCACCGACGGTTTCATTCCTGGGTTTTAAGTCCTCTTAGCTGGATTCATGCCATTTGGTCATTGGTTGAGCCCTGAATGTAATCTCTGTCATATTGGTTAAAGAGATTGGCACGCTAGCTGGTGGGAATTCATTGGTCTAACCAAATGGTGCCCAAGGTGGGGAGGCCTCCCTGCCTGGAATTGTCTTTGTCTCCTATGGTCGCTTCTGCAGATGGTGTATGTTTGCTCAAGGAACTGGTTTGTGCCATTTGCAAATAACCAGTTTTTCCTTCTCCCGTTCTTATTTTTATCTAACTTCCTGTCTAAGGGTCTCATAGCGTGTTGCCTTAAAAGAAATCATTTTTTACACTATAAAAGTGAATGTTGTGTGTCTAATAAAACAACTAAGTAGCTGTAAAATTTTGGATGGTAGGAAAGAGGAAAATAGTTCATAATTTTACGATGCTAGCCTAACCACTGATGGCCTGTTTGGAGTGTATTCTCTCCTAGTATTTGTTCTCATTCAGATTTTCTTTTTAATTGGGATACTTCTTTTCTCTTTCATCAGCTCTTCTGTACCTCGTACCCTTAAAAGGTAAGGGAGAACATTGGTTTATAGGTGAGGACAGGGACGTCTGAAGGAAAGAACTGTTTTTTCTCTACTTACACACTCAACACAAAACGTTTCTGTGATTAGATGTGTTTGGGGTTTTCCCCACACACCAGACAATTCTCCAGCAGACACCAACTAGGTATCCTATAATTCAATTCAATTCCATTCTGATGCCGTCTACCTAGAGGTAGTGTCAGATCCCACAGGTTGAGGACTCAGCTCCACAAGATTGCCCTCCTTTCAGATTCCATTTGCAAGTCCAGGCCACGCATAGTTCTGACTGACTGACTACAAGCCAGAGGTCCTGACCTCCTTCTTGGGTTCAGTTAATTTGCTAGGATGGCTCACAGAACTAAGGGAAACACTTAACTTATGTTTACTGATTTATTATAAAGGCTATTATAAAGAACACAGATGCACAGGCAGATGAATAGGTCCATGGGGCAAGATATGGGGTGGAGCATTTGTGTCCCATGCCCTGTCTGGACATACTACCGTCCCAGGCCCCCGAAGACTTCAGCAACCCAGATGCTCAGCAAATCCTGTTGTCCAAGAGTTTTTACAGATCTTGATCTCCAGCCACCGCCAGCCCCTCCCCTTTCCTGGAGGTTGGTGAATGGGGCTGAAAGTTCCAACCCTCTAACTCTCTGATCACTTGGTCTTTCTGGTGACTGGCCCCATCCTGAGGCTATCGAGGGGCCCCACACTTCATTAGCATAAGCTCAGGTGTTATCATAGGGGCCCATTAAAAAGAACAAAAGACACTCCAATTACTCAGGAAATTTCTAAGGGTTTTAGGAGCTCTGTGACAGGAACCCCGGGGAAAAAGACAAAATGTGTTTTATATATTCATATATATTTATTCATATATTCATATTTTACGTGGTAACAGGAAGTCTGTGAAATAAGGAAAAAATAAATTTCTGAAGCACTATTTCTGGAGGAGCTGTCAGTATGAGAAACTTCTCCAAAGTGGGGGGAAGAGCCCTGTCAGGTATTTGTGCCACTTGCCTTATCCTCCTGCCCCCGAGCATGTCAGTAATGCCAGACTGACCCCTCAGGACAGTCTGCCTTGATCTAGCAAGCAGTTGTCTTCTGGCTGGGTCATTACACTCTGAAGCTCTTTCTGACCTTTTAGTTTATTCTCAGGGTTGGATGGAATGGCAACGATAAAGGTTACTCTGCACGTGGTGGAGCTTCTCCATGGAACAGTATGCCCTTACCTTGGGTGATAATGTGTTTTCTCCACCTGTGCCTATGATGAACCACTTCTTCCTGACCATGTGAAAATCTCCTTTTTAAAAGACCGCAGGAAAGGAGGATTGCACTGCCTCTCTTGGTTACTTCTTTCTATGTTTCAGGACATACTGTTGAGAAAGTTCTACCTAATATCTAGCTGAACTCCTCCATGGTACAATTCAAATTCATTTTCTCTTGATTTGTCCTCACTGATGATGGAAGAATAGTTAGTTGCTCATCAGCTTTGAGAATATTCCTTCAAAGACTCATTTTAGTAATGTGCGCTCTTTCTTCCAGATTCTGAAGAAAGCCCTGGCTTTTGTACTAGCAATTACTTGGGCCCCACAGGTTCTCTAGTGGGGTCTGTGGAGCCTATGGACTTCTTGGTGGAATTTTCAGCCATTGTCAGACATGGACGTTAGAAAACAGGGCAACTTAGGGGTGAGCGGAGTCAGAATGGGGCCTGCCCATTCGGAAAGTTCTCAGGAACTGCAAAGATTCCTTTTTCACTGAAGTGCCTCCTCCATGCTTGATTGCTTCCCAAATGCCTCTGTGGCAGTCATGCCTTTGGTTTCACTGTAACAGAAAGTCAACTGAAATTGTAGATAACTCAGGAGAGGTAATTCTCACAGTTCAATAAACATTTTTTAGGCTTGGGATACAAAGATGGACACAGGTGCCCCTTCCATGGGGGAGCTCACAGCTGAGTGTGGGAGATCAACACGTAAAAGATAATTTCAGTAGAAATAGTATTTGGACTAAAGCATGGAAAAGAAGAAAGGTCTGAGGAAAGGACCTGCTGGGCGGGAGAGGAGAGGTGAGTCCTAGGGCCTTGATTTTACCACTCCATAGCCTTACTGTGTTCATACTCAGCTGCCACGTGTCAGCACCTGGTCTGCATCTCTGGCAGAGAGTTCAGTCTTCATGGCAGATGGAATTTGCGAGATCATTCCAACTTTCAGGAAACTGAGAAGTCCAAGGCCATGAAGCTGGTCAGTGACAGAGGTAGATCTAGAATATAGTCTCTGGCGACTGACTAAGTGTTCAGTTCACTGTATATCTCGGGGAGTCCATCTTTGCCCCGGATGGAACCATATCTTCAGTCAGTGAGCCCGTGACGTGCAGCAAGGCCTCATCTGCAGAGTGATGGTTTTTCCTAGGGTGACTGACCCAGCACTAGTCCTAGAGACCCACTGAGGCAACATGTAGTGGAGGCTCTGGTTCTGCTAATTTTTTTGCTGTGTGGTCCTGGGCAGGTTATTCAATCTCTGTGGGCTTCAGCAAGATGGTAAAACGGAGAGTATACATTTCTGTTGTATCTTATGAAACAAAATTAAGTACATGTGTCTGAAGAGTGATGCTAATATTTTCATGTTAATGAAAGTGAAAAGATTTTTGGCCATCTTTGAGGCCTCTAAGTCTGCTTCTCTGGTTAGTGAAAGCTTGAACAGTGATTTCTTGCTTCTTTGATTGTTTATGAGGTGTCACTTTTCTTATTGATGCTTGTTGAAAAAATGCAATAAATCGAGTTTTTATAATTTAAGGGCTGTTCTTATCTGTCTGTCCCTTCAGTGTTGGTCTGCTTAAGGTTCTGACTCCAGACTTCTTTTTATTTCTTCTTCTCCTTTTCCCCTCCCTCACTTTCTCCCGCCCTTCCCCCACCCTTCTAAATCTATATGCTATTCTTGGGCTATTTCATTCACTTTTGGCTTTAGTTATTCCTATATCTCATACTTCATCTCTTTCTTGATCCTTAGGCTCATACCTCCATCTGAGACAGGATAGGGATAGGACTCAGCCCCTCGGCTCAGCCTCTCACCCCTATTTTCACAGAATCCAGCACACCCAGATAAGCTATTTTCACAAACTAAGATAAGCAACTTTTTTTAACCACAGATTTCCCCCATGTGGTTAGCCCAACTCCCACATGTGCACAACGCTTCAAGATGACACTACAGCGACACTCCTGAGGTGACGGTAATGAGCAACACCCCCAGAGCAGGTGTTAGACCTACTGAGCAGGCGCAAGGACCAAAGTCCTAACTGAGCATGTGCCTATGCTGTAACCAGGAGGAACAGAATAGACCACCTCTAGAGGCACACAGGGATAACATTGGCCTGCACCCCTGGCCCTATAAAGGACCCTGAACAGCTCCCCTTGGGGAGCTAGTTTCCTTATAGCTATCTTCCTTATGCATAAGCTCTTTTCTCTTTAAATAAAGCTTTGCTTGCTTTACTGCTGGGTGCATTGTTCATTTCTATGACTTTGAGACCCAAGAACCTGATCCGGTAATACAACTGATGAATGGGCATTCCCACTGGGATGTTCTTCAAAACTCAGCTTGTCTGTCCATAATTGAACTCGCCATCTTTCTCTCCAAACCAGTTTCTCCCACTCTGTTCCTCACATTGGATATTGGTACCCTTCAGTTTCACAAGGCTTCCCTCCCTTGGAAGAGAACGTTCTTCAAGGCTGTCTTCTCATCTTCAACAGTGGACAAGCATCCTCCTAACTGGTCTCCTTTAATTCTTCACTCTATAGCCAGAGTGGTCTTCATGATCTCACTTCTCTTCCCGCTGCTGTTTCATTTGTGGCTGCGCCTTGTACTCTGTGCCTCCAGCCATTGAAACTTTCAGTTTCTTGAATGGATGCTTTCTTATTTCCAGTCTTCACAGACATCGTTCCTTCTTTTAGTTAGCTTCTCCTCTAGGGAGTATTTTCTAACTATTTATTATATGTATGTTCCTAAAGCATCCTGCAGTAGTGTGATTATGTGCTCATATTGTTATCTTTTACCAGATCCTAAGCGGTGAAGGCAGAATTTGTTTTAGTCAATGTTTGTTTTATTCAGTGCCCTCTAAGCTCTTTGCATGAAACATAGTAGGAGCTCAGTAAACATATATTTAGGGAATGAATGAATGCTCAAATGATGAAAGCCTATAAGGAAACTCAGTTTTCATGGAATTCCATTATAAATCATTTTGTAAAGCAAGACGTTCTCTTGAAGCTGAATAATTTTCCCCTCATATGCTATTTATATAAATCTGGATTATTATGTATTGACTCATTTGTCTGTTTTAAGCCTTTTGATTTCTTTTCTGATTTTTTCTTTGTGCTGACTGTATTACCCATCAGACTGTAAGTGCCCAGTGACCAGACACTGCCATTCTTTTAAAGGTGATCTCTACTTGAGGGAGCCAAATTTGGCCTAGTTAGGTGGAGGGTGGTTGACCTTTCCCAGATGAGGCTCCAGAGAGCAAGAGCGCATTGGAAGCAATATTTTGTCTTATGGTTGACCCAGGGCCTGGATATAGTCAGCAAATAAGAGTTAGGTTTTTCCCCACCAAAGACCCATGGCAGATTTGAAGGGGGTTTATTTTTGGTGCTGTGGTTGCCATAGCAACACAATACGGTTTTTTTTTTTTTTTTTTTTTTCATTTTCTGATTTCAGGTCAGGGCAACAGTTGTTTCTCCTGCAGGGGAGAAAGATTTTGGAATAGAGGCATCCATTTTTCCACCTTTCTTCCCCTCTCGTTAATCCAACAAATATTTATTGAACACATACTATACGTGTCAGATACTGTTCTTGACACCAGAAATAATAGTGAACAAAATAGTTTCTGCTGTAGTAGAGCTTATATCCTAGTAAGGGTAGAGAGATCATCAACAAATTAAGAATGCAACTTTGGCTCCTGTTTATTTAAAAGCGAGTTATATGGGCACATCACTAAAAGGGAATTTGTCTGTTGTCTAAAATTTGGAAATCAGGAGTTGTAAAACTAGTGTCTTCCACCCTGCTTTGAAGAGAGATTGGAAAGAGATTGGAATAGGGGAAGAGCTGGTGGCTGAATGTGGGAAGCTGACTCCCCTCCCATTGGTGGTGGGACTTGATTTGATTTGGTGTGAGCATTCTGGAATGCAAATGCGTTTGTTGCTCTGACATCTTCCAAGACCTTGGGAAATGACGGGATTAAGCTGGGCCTCTCTCTGCAGCTGTCAGGTGCTAAAGCAGTTATTCTCCTGGTGTTTGTGGGATCCTCTTGGTCCTAGTGGAAACCAAGAGCCAAAGTGCTGCCAGTAGAAATGGCCTTTATTATCCAGTGTAATGACAGCTTTGAAGTTAGGAAGGGAATTTCATTTGTTGAACCACTATAAGTCTGGAGCCTTGAACTGGGCTTGAAGGGGGAATGTACAGGTACAGAGAAAAGAGGGGACACTGATACCTGCCATTGGAAGCCTCCTGTCAGAGTGGCAGAGAATGGCGCCCACATGGACACAATTGAAAACAATGTGATCAACAGCAATTTATTATAATCTCTTAATTTGGGTACAATTTATCCTTTTCAAAGCAATTTGCCAGGCCATGAGCTCTGGAAAGGCAGGAACAGAGTATAATTTCCCCCCCCAGCACTTACCACAGTGCCTGGCACATATCAGGCCTTATAGTGACAAGCTTCCCTAATCTGTTCCTGCATCTTGTGGGGCAGGTGCAATGAGCATGCTCACCTGGCACTTAAGGAAAGTGAAACTCTGAAACATGCCCACGTCTGTACAACTAAGTTATGACAGAAACCAGACTCAGAATGAGGTTGTAAGGGGTTGGCTAGTTAGCTCACTTGGTTAGAGGGTGGTACGATAACACCAATGTCTAGGGTTCAGATACCCTTACCGGCCAGCCATCAGAAAAAAAACAGATTGTGTCATGTCACTTTTCATTCAGTCCTCTTTCCATTTTGTACAGTACATGTATATATCTGACATTATACGGAGGCTTATGTATATGTACTGGCAATGTGGGTAATTAAAATCCACAGCAAATGGAACATAAAGACCAAACATTATAACCAGTTGTTTCAGCATGTCTCCACTCTTAAAGCAGCAGCTCCTGTGAAAAGCTTTATCTGGCTTTTACCTGCTACTGTTCTCCTTCCCATTTGGAGGGACACATTAAACATTTAGGCTGCTAGAGAGAGCAGAGTCTGAATTCCACCAACACTTGTTGCTTGGCTGCTATGTGCTGGCTGCTGAACTTTGGCTGGCCTCTGCCCTTGAAGGATGTTGTCTATTTAATGTTCATTCCTTCATGTTGAATCTATTAGGCAGTCAAAGCAAATCATTATGAATAAATGTAAAATTTTAAAATGTTACAAAAGTACATCTAAGGAGAGAATAGCTGTAACTATTATGTTTGCTAATCCTGAAATTAGGCAGATCTTGTGAAGGATATGCTCTCTATGGAAGACCTCCTTAGTAAGTGGAGTTGGATGGACGTTTTGTCTTGGGAAGCAGAGGCAACTTATTCTCAACATAAGGCCTAGTTCATTCATTTCACAGAATGGGCAAAGATGGCCAGTGCTTTGCTGACTAGTGAATACCGGTTGCAGATAAAGGATAACCAGGCTTTCTGCTTCTCTTCTGACTTTTTGCTACCTTAGACTTCTCTTCAGTTTCTCCAGCAGAGAATGGGCAAGGGAATGGTGTTTGTGTCTCACAAGCACTATCGAAGTAAAGGACTCAAAATTTAGATTTTGTTGGGTTATTATCAGTGCATTTTTCTGACCTTGTCTCTTATAGCCATGGAGAAGCTAGGGTCCTAGAACATCTTCCAACTGACTACTAGTTGAAGGCCTTTTTGGGTGGCAGTTTGGAAATGATTTACTTTCATTGCTTTAATCAGCTCAGTAGTATCCATGGAGGGTTTGTAAGAAACAGTTGGCAACTCTTCAAATAGCTCCAAACCACATCCAGCCAGGGTAAGTGGACAAGTATAAATATAAATAAATAAATAAACACACACATTAAAAAATATATATATGTATATATTTTAATATACATAAATTTATAAATATTATATAGAAGTGTATTTGTGTGTGTACTATATTTAGTTATATGCGAAGGATCTTCAAGAAGTTCACGGAAGTGTTGTAACACCAAAGGCAAGGGTTCAGATCCCATACTGGCCAGCCACCGAAAAAAAAAAGTTCGTGGAAGGATTTGTGTAATCTTTTAACTCCATCTTTCCACAATATTTTTGAAGTACTTTTTAAACCTGGATATCCT